>NC_080720.1:22143351-22148351 GCF_019097595.1 Hemibagrus wyckioides | reverse complement strand
GGCCCAGGTAAGCCAAATGGTGCAGCCAAGCCAAATGAGCCAAGCCAGAGCAGCACAATAAGCCAAATAGCCAGGCCAAAGCTGAAAAGAAATTTAGTGCCAGGTGCTGGCAAAGTAGTAGCCAGGCAGAAGCCAGAGCTGTAAATGGCCCAGCCAAATAGCTACAAGCCAAATGGCTGGCCAAGCAAGTGAAGCCAAGCGACCAAGCCTGAGCCAAGTGGTGGACAGAAAGCCAGGCCAAGTGGTGGCCCAAGCCAGTGAAGCCCAAAGTAGGACAAGCCAAAACCAGCCAAGTAAATAAATAAATAAGTAATAAATAAGACAAATAAATAAAATAAATAAATAAATTTAATAAATAAATAAATAAAGTAATAAATAAATAAATAAATAAATAAATAAATAAGTAATAAATAAATAAATAAATATAAGTAATAAATAATAAATAAATAAATAAATAAGTATAAATAGTAATAAATAAATAATAAATAAATAAATAAGGTAAATAAATAAATAAATAAATAATAAATAAGTAAAATAAATAAATAAATAAATAAATAAATAAATAAATAAATAAATAAGTAAATTTAAAATGAAATAAAATTATTAAATAAATAAATAATTAATGGTGAAAATAAGTAGGCGTTAGTTTAAATAAATAAATAAATTTTAGCAAGTAAATAAATAAATAAATAAAATGAGTAGCAAATAAATAGTTTAAAATAAATGAGTAAGTAGTAATGAAAAATAAATGATAAATAGTAATGTAAATCCAAATAAATAAGTACTGAGTGTAAATAAATAGTAATAGTAAATAGGTGACCAAATAAACCAAGTAGTTTAAATAATGAGACAAAAGTAGTAAATGGCCAAACCAAGTGAAACCAATAGTAATAAAATAGTAAATAGTGGCCAATAGCCAAGTAAATGAGCCCAAATAGTGAGTACAGCCAATAGGGACTGAAGCCAAATGGCGCCCGGCCAAGTGGTGCCAGGTGAATGGTTTGAAGCCAGAAAGTGGTTTGGCGAAAGTAGGCCAGTGCTGCAGTAAGCGGCAGGCGTAGTGAGCCAGTAGTAAAGCCAGAGAGGCTAAGGCCAGGTGAGCGGTAGAGCTGAGCTGGCCAAAAGCCCAGGCCAGTATTGGTGCAGAGAAATGGCCAGAGCAGTGGCCAAGTGTGAGCAAAGGAAAGAGTACGTGGTTTGAAACTAGCAAATTGGCGGCAAGCCAGTCAATTGAAGCCAGGCTGAGTGTGCGGAGCAGTAATAGCAATAAATAGCTTGGGCCAAGCCAGAGCAGATAAATAAATAAGAATAAATAAATAAGCTGAGCCAATACGCTGGTTTGAAAGCGATAAGCGTAATGTTCAAAATAAATCATAAATAAGTATAAATAATAGTTTAAATAAATAACAATAAATAAAAATAAACCAAATAAATAAATAAATAGAATAAATAATGTAAATAAGTTTAATAAATAAATAAATTTAAAGGTAAACAAATAAATAAAATTAATAAACAAATAAATAGAACAAATTTAATAAATAAATAAGAATATCCTCAAATAATAAGTAAGTAATAAATAAATAGTAATAAATGAAATAGTTAACAGCAAAGCAGGGTAATAGATAGACAAATTAATAAATAATAAATAAATAGTAAATAAGCCAAATAGTAAATAATGAAGCCCAGTAACAATAAATAATTACACTCCAGCAATAAATAAATAGTAAATAAATAAACAAACAAGTAAACAGCCAAGCCAAATAAGTGTAAACATAATTGTAAATAGTAAACCAAACCAAATGGCCAACCAAAGCTGCGTCCTAAGAAGCCAAATAGGCGGCCAGCAATAGCCAGGCACTGAAATAAATTTCCACTAAGCCTGTACTCCACTCCCAAATAGCCTCAGTTAAAAAGCGAGGCTAAGCCAAGTAAATGAGTAATCCAATACTAGTGGCCAAATGGCAGGCAGGGTTCTCACTCAGGCCAAGCCAAATGAGCCAAAATGCAGCTTGGGCCAAGTAGGCTGGCGGTACAAGCCAAGCCAAGCCAGGCCCAAGCCAGTAAACTCCCAGCAAATAGTGGCTTCACAAATAGTGGCCAAGCGGCAGCGTAAAGTAAACTGACTCCACTATGGTAGAACCAGGCAAGCTCAGGTGGCCAAGTAAATGAGTGACAAAATGGTGGTGAGCCAGCAAATAGATAAGTGCATCAAATAAAATAAATAATACGAGTAAATAGAGTAATATAGAATAAGTGACAAATAACATGAGTAAATGGGTGACGTGCCCGTAGATAGAAAATCCAAATGGTTTGATAGATAATGAGCTCCCATACTCACTCAAGACGTGGTGTGAGTGAGTAGGTAGGTGGTTGGTGCTGGAGTGAGTGGCGGTGGAGTGGGTAGGTGAGGTGTGAGTGAGTGGGGAGGTGAGAGTGATTTGTGCTGGTAGTGAAGTGAAACAGTACAGTAAATAGTAGTAAATAAACTAAATAAATAAATAAATAGGTAATAAATAATAAATAAATAGTAAATAATGACAAATAAGCTAAACTAGTAATAGCCATAAATAAATAGTAAATGGCCAAATAAATGGTAATAAATAAATAAATAGCAATAAATAAGTAAACCAAATAAATAGCAATAAATAAATAGTAATAAATAAGTGACATACCAATAGTAAGCCAAATAGCGGCAAACCAAATAAACAAATAGCAATAAATAAACCAAGCCAAATGGTGACAAAATAAATAAATAAATAAGTAATAATAAATAAATAAGTAATAAATAAATAAGTATAAATAGACATGTTAAAATAAATAAGTATGTAAATAAATAAATAAATAAATAGCGACAAATAAATAAATATTAAGTCCAAATAAATAAATAAGTAAATAGCGTAATAAATAAGGTACCAATAACATAAATAAATAAATAAATAAACACAATAAATAAATAAAGCTAAATAGGTAATGAAATAGTAACAGTAATGGTGACCAACAAGCGTAAATAAATGAAATAGCAATAAATGAAATAAGTTTAATAAATAAGTAAATGAGCAAGCCAGCGTGAAATAAATAAGTAAGTAGCCAGGCCAAATAAATAAATAAATAAGTAGACCAGCCAGGCTAAATGGCGGCAGCCAAATAAATAAGAACAAAGGCCAATAGTAATGTAAATAGCAATAAATAAATGGGTTTGAACCGTAAGCTAATGAGTAAGCCAAGTAAGGCCAGTATGATATAAGTAAATGGGTAGGCAAATAAATAGAATAGCCAAGCTAGTAGAATAAATAGCCAAGATAAATGAGTAAGTAAATGGAGTAAGATGAATAGAATGGGTGAGAGGCGTGGACCCAAGCTGTAAATGCCAGGAAGCCATTTTGACAGTGGATCGTAGAAAGAAGCCAGGTGACACCAAGACTAGATGGGTGACCAGAAATGAAGTAAGATGAGTAAGCCAGAGCGAAATAGTAAGTGAGCGTGAAATGGCGTAGTATGAAAATGAAATGAGGTGACAAATGAGCCAGGTGGGATGAAGGTAAATGGATGAAGGTGGCCAAGCTAGATGAAATGTGAGGCCGTGGGTGAGATGGGTGGCCAGTAGATGAGGTGGTGGCCAGTAGATGAATGGTGGGCGTGAGTAGAGTGAAGCCGAGGACGTGAGTAGTGAAGGCCAGGCGGGTAGATGAGTGAGTGGGGCCAGGTGAGTGGGTGGAGGTGGGGTAAATGAGTAGGTAGGTGAAGAGTGAGTGAGTGGTGGCCAGGCCGTGGTGCAGTGAGTGGCCCAGGCGTGAGTGAAAGAGCCAGGCGGCTGAGCCCAGGCCAGGTAGTGAGGCCAGGTGGGTGGTGGTGAGACAGGCCAGGCCAGGTGGTGCAAGCCAGGTGGTGAGTGAGGTAGAGGCCCAGGCGAGGCCGAGTAGGCGGCGGCCCAGGCCAAATGGCGGCCCGTGAGGCCCAGGCCCAAGTGAGTAAATGAGTGAGGCTGAAAGGCCAAGCCAGGTAAGTGAAATGGTGGCGAGGTGAAGTGGTGGTAAAGTGGCTGGTAGTGAATAAGCAAGGCGGCCGGTAGGCCAGGCCCAGTGGGGCCAGGCTAAATAAGGCCAGGCGGGACGAAGTAAGATAAATAAATAAGTGATAAATAAATAAATAAATAAACCATAAATAAATAAATAGGTAATAAAATGGTAGTAAATAAATACAGTTAAATAAGTAATAAATAAATAAATAATAAATAAATAAATAAAATAAATAAATAAATAAATAAATAAATACATGAGTAAATAGTAATAAATAAATAAATAAATGGTAATAAACAAATAAAGTACAAACTTAGTAAATAAATAAATAAATAAGGCAATAAATAAATAAATAAATAAATAAGGTAAATAAATAAATAATTTGAGCCAAATAAATAGGTAATAAATAGTATTAAGTAATGGTAAATAGATAAAATAAATAATTGTAATAAATAAATAAATAAATAGGCAACAAATAAATAGTAATAAATAAATAATAAATAAATAAATAAATAAATAAACAAAGTAACCAAATGAGTGTAAAATAAATAAACCAAGTAAATAAATAAACCAGTGACCAAATAAAATGGCAGCCAAACTAAATAGTATTAGGCCCAAATAAAGTGCTAAATAAATAAGTCAACAAATAAATGAAATAGTGGCAAAATAAATAAGTACAGTAAATGGTAGCCAAATAGACTAGCCAAATATAAAGTAGGCAAATGAAATTAAAGCTAAGCAGCCAATGATGAGCCCAAGCCAAGCCAAAGTTAAATGAGCAAATGAAAAGCCAAACTGGTGTAAGCCAAGCTGAAAGCCAGAAAGCCCAAGTGAATAGCCAAGCCAAGCTAAGCCAGTAGTAAACAATGGTAAATGAGGCCAAGCCAAGCTAGCAGACCGAAATGGTGACAGCGGCAAATAAAGGCCAAATGGCGTAAATGATGGCCCATGGCGGCAGTACAGCCAGCCAAGCCAATGGCTGGC
>NC_080720.1:21908351-22140851 GCF_019097595.1 Hemibagrus wyckioides | reverse complement strand
AAGCCAGTAAATAAGCAGACAGGTGACAAATAAATGAAAGCCACTCCGCCTCAAAGTGACAGACCCAGGCTAAATAGAAGTTGACAAATGGCCAGAGTCCTTAAGTAATGAGCCAATGGTTTTAAAGCCAAGTAAATAAATGAAGCCAGCTATATTAGACCAAGCCAAGAACCTTGGTAAATAAGTAAATGAACGTCACTCAAGTATGGCCAGAGTACTCACGTACACATTCCTCCTCACTCAGCTATGGTCACTTCAGCTTCACATGCTCGTTCCTCACTCACTCCACTCACATGCTCACTCACTTCCAAATGGCTCACTCCTCCAAATTCCGCAGTCCATGCTCCATGCGGTCCTGCTCAGCTCAGCGACAAGCCCTCCTTTCTCATTCCACCAAAAGAGTAGCCTCCACGCCACTCAAATGGGCTCAGATGACTCCAGCAGCGCTCACTCACAGTCCTCACTTCCATACTCCTCCTCACCTCCTCCTCCACTCCTTCTCCTCCTCCATACTCTTTACTCCCATACTCACTCCTCCTCCTCCCTCCCACTCCACATACTCATTCCTCCACTCCGCCTATTCACTCCCACTCACTTCCTCCACATACTCACTCCACTCTCTCCACTCCACTCCTCCTCCTCACTCTCCACTCCTCCTGCGCATACTCCTCACTCCTTACTCACACTAACTCCTGCCACGCCTCACTCCTCCTCCCTCCTCCTCCTCACATACTCACTCCTCCTCCTCCTGCATACTCACTCCTCCTCCCACTCCCACCTCCTGCTCACTCCGCCTCACTGCCTGCTCACTCCTCCTCCATAGTCCTCCACTCACTCCTCCGCCTCCACTCACTTACTCACTCCCTCGCCTCACCTCCCACTCCCACTCCTCCTCCACTCCTCCACCAGTCACTCCTCACTCACTCCTCAACATACTCACTCCTCCCCTCCTGCATGCTCACTCACAATCCTCCCACTCACTCCATACTCACTCCCACTCCACTCCTCACTCTCACTCACTCACATACTCCTCACTCACTCACTCCCACAACCCAGTGCTCACTCACTTACATACTCACTCACTCCTCACTCTCACTCACATGCGCGCTCACTCACTCACTCCTCACATGAGTCCAGCTCCACTCACTCACTCACATGCTCCATCCTCTCACTCACTCACATACTCACTCCTCCTCATGCTCCCTCCTCCCATCCTGCTCACATGCTCACTCAACTCACATCACTCCTCCTCCTCACTCCACTCCGCATACTCCCTCATGCTCATCATACTCCTCCTCCATGATCACTCACATACTCACTCACTCACTCACTCACTCACTCACATACTCACTCACTCACATAGTCACTCACTCACATATTCACTCACTCACTCACATATTCACTCACTCAATTACTCACTCACTCACTCACATTCACTCACTCACACACATTCACTCACTCACTCACTCACTCACTCACTCACTCACTCACTCACACAATCACTCACTCACATATTCACTCACTCACACTCACTCACACAATCACTCACACTCACTCACACAATCACTCACTCACATTCACTTGCTCACTCACTCAGTTACTCACTCACTCACTCACTCACATATTCACTCACTCACACACTCACTCACATTCACTTACTCAGTTACTCACTCACTCACATACACACTCACTCACTCACGTTGACTCACTCACACAATCATTTACTCACTCACACAATCACTCACTCACTCATATACTCACTCACTCACATACATACTCACTCGCTCACTCACTCACTCACACACACATTCACTTACATATTCACTCACTCACACAATCACTCACTCACTCATTAACATATTTACTCACTCACTCACTCACTCACATATTCACTTACTCACTCACTCACTCACTCACTCAATTACTCACTCACTCACTCACTCACTCACTCACTCACACACTCACTCTTTCGCAATCTCCTTACTCACTCAGTAACTCTCTCTTATCTACTCGTTTGCTTTCTCTCTCTCTCTCTCTCTCTCTCTCTCTCTCTCTCTCTCTCTCTCCTCAAGAATTTGCTCCTTATTTGCATGACTGTTTTACCAATGTCGCCAAAGCAAATTAAATTAATAGACAAACAATAATCACACACAAATGAAAAAGAAAATCAGGAAAAGAAACACAAAACATGAATAGACATTAATTAAATTATAATATAAACATATAATAATATATAGTATTATAATATAAAATTATAATAGATAATATTAGATTAGATTTCTCTCTCTCTCTTTTTCTCTCTCTCCCTTGTGAATTTTTTCATTTCGTCTGAATTGTGTTATGATCAGTTCTGGATTTTCCCACACGATATGTAAATGAGAGCTGTTCAGCTAGGTGGAGTAGGTGCAGAGATTCGGTTTTCACATTGTGTAGTTTTCTTCTACTTCTTCTTCTTCAGCAGTCGTCTATTAGGTGGACTCGAAAAACCATGACAGAGTGGGCGCACCCTGCAATTTCACTCATGCTCATTTGTCACAAGGAGAAGGGAATAAACTAGCAGGAGAGAGAACAAGCAAGACTGAGTGCATCCAATCAGCATGCATGTTGCTATTGATGAACTGTATCGATTGGGAAGGAGGGTGGTCTGTTCGCTTGCGTGGTGAACGCACTGTAGAGAAGTGAGCATGGGGGCTCTGCCAAAATCACAGATCAGTGTAGAAGATGATGTAGGAGGATTGAGTGCATTAAGTGAAATTCAGAAAATTACTGTAAAAACACAGTATTCAAGAAGTGAACTGTTTTTAGCTGATAAACAATTAACAGTCTTGACATTTGTTTGTTTCATTATTCTGATAAATCATGAATTTGACATAATAAATCATAATAACCCTGTTGAGATTTATTTATTTATTTATTTTCTTTCACATTCATTTACCAGTTATTATTTCAGGCTTTATTATTATTATTATTATTATTATTATTATTATTATTATTATTGGTGAAGCTACTTTTTTGATGACGTTCATGTAAAGGTTAATATTTTAGGACTATTATTAGTATTATTATTATTTTATTCTGTATAAATTATTGGTAAAACCAGCAAACAAAAACATCTTACTAGGCTACAGACACAGACCCACGGCTCGATCTGGACCCCGGCTCGTCCATTGTTTGCAGCAGTTGTAATTAAAAAGGAAACGGTCTCAGGTGGTGCATGCTGGCCTTTGCTCAAAGACCAATTAGCACAGTTGGGTGCAGTTTCATTTGACATTGATGTAAATTTGATTAGATGTCTTTTAAAAAAAAATACAAAGGTAAAAAACACAGCCAGGTTTAGGACAAGGTGGGGGGGGGTTCATGGCATTTTACATTTTTTATAAGAACTTGACGACAAGAGAAGAATAAAGGCATGCAGGGTTTCTTTTGTAAATGTACACATACGAGTAAAAGTATTACATTTTAATGTCACATGATTAATGTGCAAAAACATAGTATTTTTCATCCTTGAGTATTTTCCTTTTGTAAACTGTCTTGAGTAAAAGTGTTCAGGACCTACAGAAGATTTCCACTCCCAGGGTTGACCTCTACACTCCCTTCTTGCTGGAATACAGTTTAAAAAGAGACATTTAGCACTTCTTCCAGGATTTAGCAGAATGTTTTCGTGAAAATTTGTTTGAAATATTTTTTTGTTTGTTTTTTGGTGTGGATAAAGACTTCAATGGGTGAAATCTCAAGCACGAGATTCTTCTTTTAATCTCCTACCAGTGATGATCTAATTATAAAAGCTGTACTCGTGAACTGAAGGGGGTTCTGTCAGACTGTGTGTTGTGATGATGCCACGTCTTGGTTCAAATCTTCAGAAAATCCTGAAAGGACTGATTTAAGTCTTAAATACATGTAAATATTAAAAATACAGCTTTACATTCAGATTTTAAAATGTATGTTTAATTCAAGATCAGTTGGAGTCATTACGTAAATGATTCATGTGTTCGTTTGCAAGCAGCATTGTAAACAGACTCAGCTTATCTAGCTAAATGTCCCCAAATGGCTTGTAAATTGCTGAGTTTCTTTTCCTGTGGCGTCATTAATATTCATCTGAATCTGCCTGACTCTTTCTGTCTTTCTCTCTACAGCTGTGACTTTCACCGATGAAGAAAAAGAACAAATGAGAAAGTTCACAAATCGTTCCTATGTGCTGGATAAAGCAACTAGATATCATGCCTGGCTTAGTCTAGTGGACATCATCCTGGCCTATGTCTATGATGTACGCACTACAGAAGGAGAACACAACGTAAGTGCGACCTTTGTTTACTTTTTGTGTGAGACACCCATTTGTCTCTGATTTGGTGGAAAGATGCAAGGGGTGGACTCAGTTAACTGACTTGAAGCCTTATGGACTGTTTGCAGAGCACAGCAGCTGAACCACACAGTCACTGATTATAAACAAAGAGCTACAGCATGCAACAAAAAAATCATCTTTAATAGCCATAACAAGGCAGGAATACAATAGTTTGAGTAAAGCTACATTCACCAATTTAATCACTGTATGTTGCCACTCGCAGTACTATGAAGTCGAAAGGAGTTCCCCGGTAATAAACTAGTTGCCATAGTTACAAGGTTTTTCAGCCAGTGGTGCAACTAACTTTCTGCAAATCAGATTTCTTGCTGCTTAAATGAAACTTTCTGGAGGGAGATTTATTATTTGTGTATTAAATTTAGCAGTATATATCTACATCATATCATATGGAATTAAGTAGAAGCAGTATGTGCTCTTTGCCAAGGATCATGATGAGCTCTACTGTCTTCACTTTCATTGCTAGTTGCTTATCAACCTGGGTGATTTTAAACGCTAGGTAAATGGAATCCTGGTATGCCAAGATGCCTTTATTATCGCCACACATACACTATATTGCCAAAAGTATTCGCTCACCCATCCAAATAATCAGAATCAGGTGTTCCAATCACTTCCATGGCCACAGGTGTATAAAATCAAGCACCTAGGCATGCAGACTGTTTTTACAAACATTTGTGAAAGAATGGGTCACTCTCAGGAGCTCAGTGAATTCCAGCGTGGAACTGTGATAGGATGCCACCTGTGCAACAAATCCAGTCGTGAAATTTCCTCGCTCCTAAATATTCCACAGTCAACTGTCAGCTGTATTATAAGAACGTGGAAGTGTTTGGGAACGACAGCAACTCAGCCACGAAGTGGTAGGCCACGTAAACTGACGGAGCGGGGTCAGCGGATGCTGAGGCGCATAGTGCGAAGAGGTCGCCAACTTTCTGCAGAGTCAATCGCTACAGACCTCCAAACTTCATGTGGCCTTCAGATTAGCTCAAGAACAGTGCGCAGAGAGCTTCATGGAATGGGTTTCCATGGCCAAGTAGCTGCATCCAAGCCATACATCACCAAGTGCAATGCAAAGCGTCGGATGCAGTGGTGTAAAGCACGCCGCCACTGGACTCAAGAGCAGTGGAGACGCGTTCTCTGGAGTGACGAATCGCGCTTCTCCATCTGGCAATCTGATGGACGAGTCTGGGTTTGGCGGTTGCCAGGAGAACGGTACTTGTCTGACTGCATTGTGCCAAGTGTAAAGTTTGGTGGAGGGGGGATTATGGTGTGGGGTTGTTTTTCAGGAGCTGGGCTTGGCCCCTTAGTTCCAGTGAAAGGAACTCTGAATGCTTCAGCATACCAAGACATTTTGGACAATTCCATGCTCCCAACTTTGTGGGAACAGTTTGGAGCTGGCCCCTTCCTCTTCCAACATGACTGTGCACCAGTGCACAAAGCAAGGTCCATAAAGACATGGATGACAGAGTCTGGTGTGGAGGAACTTGACTGGCCTGCACAGAGTCCTGACCTCAACCCGATAGAACACCTTTGGGATGAATTAGAGCGGAGACTGAGAGCCAGGCCTTCTCGTCCAACATCAGTGTGTGACCTCACAAATGCGCTTCTGGAAGAATGGTCAAAAATTCCCATAAACACACTCCTAAACCTTGTGGACAGCCTTCCCAGAAGAGTTGAAGCTGTTATAGCTGCAAAGGGTGGACCGACGTCATATTGAACCCTATGGATTAGGAATGGGATGTCACTTCAGTTCATATGCGAGTCAAGGCAGGTGAGCGAATACTTTTGGCAATATAGTGTACATTACGGCACAGTGCAATTCTTTTCTTTGCATATCCCAGCTGAGGAAGGGTCAGAGCGCAGGGTCAGCTATGATACAGTGCCCCTGGAGGTTTAAGGGCCTTGCTTAATTGCCCAGAGGTGGAGCTTGGTGGTGCTGGAGCTTGAACCCCAATCCTTCAATCAACAACCCAGAGCATTAACCACTTGAGTCACCACTGCCTGACTGGATATGGTGTTTTATACTGTTCATTCTGTAACCCGTGGGTATCAATTAATCCTGGATATTATTAATCTGACATTTCACCCTGTACATTCTTAAACCCTGGGTTAACCTTCTTATTGTGTCAACAACCTTGATTGGATAAATTCAGCACGTTTTAAGTAACAGCTTTTCTCACGCTTTCACATCAGTGACAAAAAAGAGGACATGTCCGCCTTTCTGTGCCCTAGCTTTGCTTTGTGGCTGACCAGCCATTTGTTGATATTCAGCTTCCGATTATTTTCAGTGTTACATATTTCCCCCTTGCTACATTGTGCACTTGACCGTGGTGTGATGTTCAGTGTTTTACCGACTGACGCTAACGAGCCGTTTTGTTCAATGTCCTGATTTTCACATGATGTAAAGCACACACTGTTTATTTTTTGATTGGATGTCTGTCTCTAGGTATTTAGACGTAATATTCTAAAACTCAATTGTTTCACATTGTACATTTTTGCCACCTCAATGTGGCGTTAACACTACAAATGCAGAGCTAGCCCTGCTTCATAGCAGCATTTCATAACACCAGGTACAAAGCTGTGTTAACCCCGCTTCTAAATTACAAGTGTGAAACATTCCTCCAGCACGACTTAAAAGCAGGGTTTAAAATGACATGACCCCAGGGTTAAGCCTAGTCTGAAAATCCTAAAAATGAGTCTGAAAATGAATGGTGTCTGGTTGCTTTGTCACTGCAACTTGCAGAGTGTGAATGTAACATTAGAAATCAAAATGAAAAGAGAAATTAGTAGATCAAGCATAACAAAAGACCAGAGTTATGATTATAGTAATTTTGGCAACAAAAGCAAAACACAAAAGATGTCAAGAATGTGTCTAAATATTATAATATAAAATTGTCATATGTTTTAGAAAAGGTGCCACATGGTTTGAAGCAACATTGTGTCAACCTTGTAGAAAACTTTACTATAGCATGGGATTAGCAGATTTAGACATTTTAGGATATAATAGCAACTAAACAGCAAAAAAATGCCAACTTAGCCAGGGATAATATCTTGAATCTTTTGAATCTAGACAAATATATTTACTATTTCTTATCACAATAAATATTCCAGATATAAGATTATTATTCTTATTAATTTTATTATCATATTATTAAAAATATGATGGAATATTTTGCGTATTTTAAGCTTTAAATTGTCTTAATTCGTTGGCAAATCATTTTGTTTCTTTCTAGACATTTTGTGTCTATTCTGACAATAGAACAAGAAATTGTAAGCTTAAAAATAGTACAATACGTCCAGAAAAAGGATTAATAATCTTTTGATAATTTTACTTAAACTTGTAATCTTTTAATAGTAAATACTAGGTCATTTGGACTATGTTTAATATATATTTTATATTTTTACAATTTTCTATTTCTCTGTCAAAGTCAAGTTATTAGTAATTCTAATTATTCAGAATCCATGTTTTTATTACAAATATGAGGTTACATATACTCATTATAGTGAGTGTTGTAAGAAGTGTTTATTTTATTTATTTTTACTTTTTAATTTATTGTAATGATTTGATAAAATCATTTGTAATAATAGTAATAATAATATATTTTATTTATAAAGCATTTTTTACTATACTAAAAGACATTTTACTTAAGTAACTATTCACAAGATGACACAATAAATCCATAAAGCATTTATCACATAAAGATATGTAAAGTCAATAAAAAAAAATAAATAAATAATAAAAAAATGCACAATAAAATGGTAGCAAGCAGCATTAATCAGACAATAAAAGCAGTCCCCTAAAATAATTACTGTTATTCTACATCATCCTTTTAGGCTAATAACTTTGCCCATGTTTCATTTGGCTGCACGTTGGTGATGGTCCATAACCGTTTTTACCAGAGGCCAGAAAAATGTTTTTGGTGATGTTCATGTTCAGTAGTGAATGTCTTTGTCATGTCACACTCCACAGTGGTGCTTAATGGCTCATATGAAAGTAGATACTCAGTGTTTTAATAATTTCTAGTTTTTCATAAGTATTTCTGTTTTTAATTGGTCTGCTAGGGGCAATATATTCATAAAAAGCAAAACTGGTCATTTTTTTTTACGTAAATGTTTATCTTCAAAGTAAATGATGATATAAAACCCATTTCTGCTCTCTGAAATTCCCCAAGTACTTGTTTATAAGCTTCTAAAATGTGCTTAATTTTAAATGAAAACAGGTGTTATCTTCAACCACTAAAATTCAGAGTAAGGTAATCCCAACAGAGATAAAACATCTCACACTGAAAGCCAACAGTATCATGACTCATTTTATGTCAGACTTGTATCAATGAAATGAATTGTTTTGATTATACTGATTGAAATTGTCTGATCAGTCAATTCCCATTACATCGTCTTCTGGTAAAAAGGGTTAAAGTTTCAGTGACACCAGTTCAGTTTGCTGTCACATTCAAACCATACACAGTCATCTTACAACAGCTTGGCCTGCCAGTCACGCTCTACTGAACGGAAATACCCAAATATCTGCATATGAAAAACATTACCTCGGTAAGAGACACACAATGGTACCACCTTTTGCCACATCTGACCACAGCATACACAACACTCTACTGTACACTGATTGTTAATAAAAAGTTGTGTGGCCTGTTAAACAAAAACTATTATAAAGCTAGACTTAATGAAAGCTTTTAGATCAAAAGCTTAAGCACTAAGTTATGAGGTCAGGATCAGATGTTGATTAATTTGTTTATTTGCTTGGTTTTTTATTGTGTCACACTGTCATTTTCTGTTATCTGTCATTATGATGATTAGTGAGCTAATGAGCTCATAATACTCCCAAATCTTAACCAGTTAACTGCAATTTAACAAATTGACTTGGCTGAATATTCTTGATATTGATATCTGGATTAAATGAATTTATTTTTAGGTTTTGATTAATCATTCATGGCCACATCCTAGATTAGTCTCTAATTCTATCCAGCCATGGGTCAGCCCCAGATTTCTAATCTGTTATCGTTTTACTTAGACTTGTAACCTTTTAATAGGAGATCATTTTGACTATATTCAAGATATTTTTTATTTTTTACAATTTTCCATTTCTTTATCAATGTCTCCTGTGACTAACACAACAAAACCATGCCGCATTTATAACAGAAAATTATATAAAGGCAATTTTATTAAAAGATTAATAAAAAATAAATAAATAAATAAATAAAATGGTAAAAAGCAGTATTAATCAGACAATAAAAAACAGTCCCCAAAAAATAATTATTGTTATTCAAGAAATTCCTTTTAGGCTGGTAATTTGCCCATGTGTCACACTTTTATGATGGTTTTATTATTTATTTTTAGGTTTTAATTAATCATTCAAGGCTACAGCCTAGCTTAGTCCCTGCATACATCCGGCTGTGGGTCAGCCCCAGACTTCTAATCTGTTGCCATAGACATTAGCATCCTCTACTGTTGATGCTGAAGCCTTTTTAATATAGTGTACATCTGTACCCAGTACTCTGTTGTGTTTATCTCTACACTCACAAGTTATTGTTCATTCAAAAGATTATTCCTTTTTCCATTACATCATATTATTTCATCAGAGAGAGAGAAAGAGAGAGAGAGAGTTTCACCAAGGGTCCAAAGGAACGTCCTATAAAGTCGAATGATGATATAATTCAACCCTCAGCTGTCATTTGCCAGACCTCTTGGTATTTTTTCATTTTAAAATACATTCCACACAGCATGGAACAGAGTCATCGAACAGATGCCACATACCAGCAATAAAATAGATATGTTAGTGTATGAAAATAGTGTTTTCTTCAGGGATATGAGTTTTAAATCACACGTTTTAAAAGCATTGGAGAAGCTGAAGCTATAATTCTGCATACACCCGGGGTGCAGCTCCTGTAAACAGATCTGTTGGAACGAATCCCAAATGCATGGCCTACAGAACTAGAAACGTTTCTTTCACATCTGTGTCTTCAGTTTCCGCTCGCAAAAGCTGGAAATCTTTACAGATTTCCTTATAGTGTTTCATTTGTTCAGTGTGTTGGTGTGAAAATGTGTTGCTCTCATTATGAAAAGATCAACGCTGTTGGAGGATACAGGAAGTCGAATCGGATATGTTTGATGTGGTCAGTTTCGTGTGTGTGTAATATTGACTGTTGTTTATTGCAGGTGGAGTCGGCATGGACCATCAGAAAAATCAGCGGGACTTTGAGCTGGCTGGAGGTACGTATACAGTGTGCTACAGAGTCAGATTACATTTTATTATTTCCACTCAGCAGGACAGAGAATACTATAGAATCTATATTGCAGATGTACAGTAAAAGTTTTCATAAAACAGAAGCTATACAACACCAATAAGTCAGTACACCATAGGACTTCAGCTAAAATTTGAAGAACTGACAGAAGTAAAATTCAATGTAATCTCAAGTTTTCTGTGATCTGTGATACTTTTCTGTGCATTGTGTTTGTAAAGAGTGGTTATTAGAGTTACTGTAGTCTTCCAGTCAGATCAAACCAGTCTAGCCATTTTCCTCTTTCCTCTACTACATGCCTGACAGAAAACTACAGTGGACCCTTGGCATACAAATGCCCTCCCGTACGGAACCAAACCAAACTGTACGCCAGCTAGGTTGTTCATACATGCAGGAGGTATTCAAAACTTGTTTGTGTCAGTGGAAAGCCAAGGGAAGCCAACTGTAGCGAGTTTATGAATTTTATGATTTTTTTTTTCAGTCAGCAAAAGCTATTTCGAAAGAATCAACCGACGATACCAATGTTGCTTGGCATACATTCAAAAGCTACATGATTTTTTTGTACGTTTTTTTGCTTTACACATTGGTGTTTTGGGTGCTCTGTTCTATTTTTAGCCCAAGCTTGGTGGCATGACTTCCTGTGAGGACCCTTGACATGGATTGCTTGGCTTGGGTCAGTTCTTTGTAAGCATACATACAGTTCACATACGCCTCGTATTGGTAATATTGGTAATATTTTTGGGTGGCTTGAATGTTTTATCAGCATTTACATTATGTCTCATGGGAAAATTAGTTTTACAATACAAATTTTCACCTTAAGAATTCGCCTCCAGAGTGAATTAAATTTGTATGCTGAAGTTCCACTGTACATCTGATCTGCTAATTTACATTTATGGCACTTGAGAGACGCCCTTATCCAGAGCGACTTTAACATTTATCTCATGTTTATACAACTGAGAAATTGAGGGTTAAAGGTCTTGCTCAAGAGTGCAACAGTGGTTAATTGGTGGACCTGGGATTCAAACTCACAACCTTCCAATCAATAGTCCAACACCACTAACCTAATTTATTCCTTCTCCTATCAAGCAACTAAATGCTGACAGTGAGCTATCAAGATAACCCTTACATGGAGCAAACTAGTTTTTGCAACCCTCTGATCTGTGCACTAGTCACTGACATATTGATTAATTGATGTCAGTTTGCTTCTGTTTATGTATTTATTTTTTATTTTTTATTCATTAGATGGGAAGACTACTTAAATAAATTGCATTATGGGATTAATAAAGTATCTGAATCGGAACAAGGCATTTTTTGCCCTCTAGAGCTGCAGCTCACTGGATGTTTTTTGTTCTTCTCATCATTCTGAGGCAGTTGTATGTGTAAATCCAAGGAATTACCAAAATACTCAAACCAGTCCATCTAGCACCAACAGTGCACCAGTATACATCAGTGTTCTAGAGTATTGAGAGTGAGATCTAAACATTGTACGAGGTAAAGAAGAAAAAGGTAGGAGTCCACAGTTTAAAGATGTGTAGAAACTGTAGCATCTGTAGATCAAATACTTTTTGATCATTTTGTTTACCTCAGTACGTCTTGCCAGATTGCAGCAGGACAAAAAGTCGCTTGCTGGAATTTGCATGGTCTGTTAGTATGCTACGAACGTCCTCGTCATTAAAATATGAAAATCTCAAAAAAGGTCCACAACCAAAAATTGATCAACACAATGATAAATTGTGTCTTTCAAACAACAATGCATGATTCTTCACTGGAATATTTTATATGGCTAGACATTTGTGGGCACATATAGTATGTGCTTTTTAAACATCCCATTCCAGATATAGTATCCCTATTGCTGCTATAATAGCCTCCACTCTTCTGAGAGGAATTTCTGCTAGATTTTGGAGAGAGGCCTAAAGGTGTTTAGTCGGGTTAAGGTCAGGGCTTTGTTCTTCCTCCCAGCCTTGGCAAACCTTGGCAAAGCTTTCTCATGCTTTAAGGAGTTTAGGCATCTTAGTTCCAGTGAAAGCAAATTCTAGACAATTGAATGCTTAAAACTTTGAGGAAGAACCACGTCAGTGTTATGGTTAGGTGTCTACAAAAACCTTTGGCTATATAGGGATAAATATTAATATCAATTTTTAAAACTTTGAAATTTTTGTTCTGTAAAGCCGCTTTAAGACAATGCCCACTGTTAAAAGCACTATACAAATAAAACTGAATTGAATTGAATACATGCAGTATCAGTTGTTTGGCATTAAAAGATGACAGCAGGAATCTATATAAACCTATATGATGTTTATATACCTATACATTTTGGTTGATGACTTGCTATATAAGACCAGTAACAACTGAGCAGTTGAAGTTACGGGTCTTGTTCAAGGACCCAGTAGCAGCATCATGGTGATTATGGAAACTCATTTGGAAACTTATAACCATCAAATCGTCAGCCCAAAGCCTAAACCCCTGTCTAATTCTCATATATCTTTTAAACAGCTGGAGAACCTTTCTCAGGTAGCCAGGTACTATGCATTATTAGGCAGTACCTGTTACAACTAGTTTAGTGGTTTTCTTTGTGCATGACTAGTTGACACAATTATTATGAATAAAATAAAACAAGGTCATGCCTACTTAAACTGTTGTGTTGTAAATGTCTTCTTTGAAGGATTAGACTGTTGCTTCGGACCAGGAAAAACCAGGCAATGAGCAAGAGGATGTTATATGTATCTGTGTCAGTATCTGTTTACTGCTCCACATATTTGCATGTGTAAGTGGGCATGACCTTAACCTTAAGGGTTGTTTGCTTGCTTGTTTGTTTGAATCAAATATGAGCCCTTCTACTGGGAAATACTGGGAGAAAATCTGAGGTAGAAATGCCAGCACCTTTAGCATGGTCTGAGAATTCTTGCTCTCCTCAGTTTCTCACCTCAGCTGCATCACTTACATTCAGAATTGGTCAAAATTTTTTACTTATGATATTTTTTTGCTTGCCCATGATTAATTAGTTTTATTTTCCAGAATATAAGCAAGCTAGTTGTCTAAACCACTTTAAAACCACTGCAATCCTTACAAGGCGGTTACTAAGGATGAAGGAACACTGAATACATCATTCAAATTTTTATTTGTCACATACGAAATCATACACAGTACGACGTACTGAAATGCTTTTTACAACTGTCTTACATAAAAGAGGAAAGAGTAAAAAGAAAATGTGTGAACTTGAAAATCAAGTGTCAGATATGCATATGCAAATATATGTCTATGTATGTATATATAACAAATATAAAAAAAAAAAAAAAAAAATATATATATATATATATATATATATATATATATATATATATATATATATATATATATATATATATATATATATATGTATATATATATAGTATATGTATAGTATATGTGAAAAATAAAACAATATAAATAAATATATGTGTAGACTCTATAATGTACAGAAGATACAGTATATGAATATATGTAGATAAAATGGTCAACATTGAAATGGTGTTGCAAAAGAATATAGTATGTACAGTATGCATATGTAAGATAAATATATAAATATATTGTAGATGTGTATATAAGGCAAAATATAGTGACTAGTTTAACAGGGAGTAAAGTGACAGTGCAGTGTGCACACAAAGATGTACAGAGAAGATGTACAGTGAGAGTCTTATTGTGTGTACAGAGTAGTGCAGAGTACAAAGTAGTGCAATTTTGCATGTGCAACAATCAGCTGGGGTAGAATGTTATGTTATGTTGTGTGGGGGTAAGACCAGAGAGTCCAGATCCTAGGTGTACTGGTTTCGAGCAACTCACATAAACATCAAGACTAGTGAAAAGAAAGTTGTGAGTTTGAATCCCAGGTCCACCAAGCTGCCACTGCTGGACCCCTGAGTAAGGCCCCTTAACCCTCAGTTGCTCAGTTGTATAAAATGAGATAATGTAAGTCGCTCTGGATGAGGACGTCTGCCAAATGCCAGAAATGTAAATGTAATTCTTAAAACTCATTATCATTATCATGAATTTCAAATGACTCATTTTCAGGCACTGTGCCCTGCAACACCACTACTTTTAGTCTTTACTAAAAAAAAAAGGATATTTGTGTCTGTTAGAACACATTCTGTTCCTTCTGAGTGATGTTTTCACATTCACCTTGCGTCTTTAACATGAATCATTATGTTTTAGAAGCTAAGCTTTCCATATGCTGTCATGCTGTGTATTTTGTCAGCTTGGATTTGAACAAAAAGTCAAGTAGAGTAAAGAGTTGAATAGACTTGGCCTTAATATCATCCTAAAAAATAATTACTGAGTAAATGAAATTGCAGTGATCAGCTAAGAAAATAAGTTCTTGTTAGAGATATTGAAATCGTTTTAAGTGTAATGTAAACTGCTACCAGTGACGATGCATGTGATAGATAGATAGATAGATAGATAGATAGATAGATAGATAGATAGATAGATAGATAGATAGATAGATAGATAGATAGATAGATAGATAGATACTTTATTCATCCCAAAGGGAAATTCACAGTTTCCAGCAGTATCCACAAACACAGGTAATAGATAAAATAGGAAGGAATTTAACAAAAATACTAAAATACCCAAATTAGGGTACAAAAAAATATATCAAATAACAAAATATAGAATATAACAAAAATATATCAAAATATAAAATATTACAAAATATAGCAGAATATAACAATATAAGAAAATATATCAGAAAAACACTAAATACAGAGATTTAGGAATAAATATGGAGAATTGGATGAAAAACAAGTAATGTGCAAGACAAGTGTTTAAGGTTACAGACTCGATGTGCAAAAACTGTGATGGCTGTACTCATGTTTGATGCTTATGATGCATTTTTGTTTAATTCTGCAGAAAATCTGAGGTCCTCCCAGTATCTCTAAGTTTGCTTAATTTTCCATTAATTTCTTTGGATTCAAAATGATGACCTCTTTGTGGTAGTGATTATAATACAGCCACCTCCAGAACTATTGGCACCTTTATTATGTGTTTGTCCTACAGGCTTCTTACAAGGTGCTTGAAGTGTGTGAATTTGTCTTTTTGAAATTCAAGTACTGGAAATCTAGTGCTTGAATTCTAAAAATTATGAAGTATAAATATAAATCGATAAATATTTCCAGTAAAACAGAACTCACACTATGCCACACTCCCCCTCATCCTGCTATCCACTTTGTATTTCATTTTGATGGACAGCTTCTGCAAGTGTGTATATTGATGCTATGGTGAAGATGAAGCAAAGCCTGGGAAATGATTATTAATCATTATTTTAAAAAGAAGAAATAAAGAATTTATTTGAATGACTAGTCCTCAGAAATCCTGGAATTTCAGCAGGAAGCATCCATAGAACCCTGGTCCTGATCCTATAATGTGCATTCTTATGGATTTAAAGTTCATATTTTCCACTGCTGCTTCTCCCATGTATAAACTCATGAGCCTGTCATTTGTTTTAATGAAAGAAGAGGAGGTGTAGCTCCTTTGAGTTGGCTGTTTCATTGTCATCAAGCCCACAAGCACAGTGACGACAGCGGAGCTGGTGAGAGGGTTTGAGTCACGCTTGCTAACACAGTGGTGGGTGAACAGGCTGGATAGCAGTGGGATGACAACACAGCCAGATTTGTGGCTTTCTGGAGAGTTGTTTATGCCAAAAGCCCTTTTTATTGTGACCATCAAAGGCATGAGGAAGAGAAGCATTTTTGAACCAGCACCATTATAGTAGTTGTTTTGTGTGTGTGATTGTTGCAGTCAAAATGCTTCATTTGGCTGCAGGTTATTTATTTATTTATTTATTTTTATTTTTTAATTTATTTATTTTTTAATGTGTGATGCAGTTTGAAAATTTAAGTTTTATTGGAAAATCATACACAATAAAACATGCAGTGAAATGCTTTTTACGACGAAAAAAATGAAGTCAAATTAAAAATAGAGTCAAAAATGGAATTTGACAGTACAGAACAGAGGAAAAAATAAATAGACGAAATTTAAAAAAAAAAAATGAAAACAGCATGGGAATACAATATAAATATAGTGATATGAATATATGATGTTCTCTTGTCTCTGAACATGAAAGTGCATATATGTGAGTGATGTGTGTGGAGTTTTAGTGCCTAAAATGCAAAGTGTGCTGTGCCAGTTGAAGTAGTGGGTGTTGCACAGACAAGAAAAGTCAGAGCTCTAGGTGTTGTACTGGTTGAGGGCCCAAATAGCCTGTGGGAAGAAGCTCCTCCTCATTCTCTCTCAGAGGTTTTCTTTGTGTTTTTTGTTGTTATTGTGAAAAACTTATTGAACTGGTGACATTGCAAGCACAGAATTCTTTTTTTTTTTTTTAACTACTACCAGTGAAGACGCATTACTTTCTGCAGTGTGTGTTATGTGTCTTATGTGTGTGTTGTGATGACATCACATAATGCGTCTTGATCCAAATCTGCAGAAAATCTGTGGTCATTTTGAAAAATTTGCAAGTCGTACAGTCAGCTCCACAATTATTAGCACCTTTGTTGGGAAACAAAAATGGTTAAAAATATATATTTGTGGTTAATTAACACAATGTGGATACAGTGAACCAGGTCTGAATTGTAGGTGATGCTGTTCCAATGAAAATAAATGGATTTTTCTGGATATGTTTACATGTCCTTAGCATCTAATAGATAACACTAACACTGCATCTTCATTACTCACTCCTCACACCATGTGCGAGTTTTCTGCTTCCTCTGTTGGTTTTCTTCTTCGTCGCTGTATATTAGAATGAGCAGAGATTAGAGACGATCAGCAGCGAGGCATCAGTAGCTTACACAGAATACAGTAAGGAAAGGAAAGGCGCTAACAACGAAATGAACAAGCTGACAAACGAGAAGCTTAGCGCACAAAGGCGGGTAATTGCTTTTGTGTTCAGGACCTTTTAGGTGACTCAGGAACGTGACTCTTTTATGTTTAAGTAAGTGTTGTGAGCTGAGGGCTGAGCTGCAGACAGAGCTTAAGGAGCTATCGATCAAGAAACGTCTGACCAGATGCTGAATTATACATTTGTACACACACACACATACACACAGTGATTCTATTCCTGGAGTGCTTCCAGATGTTATTGGGTAAAAAGTCTATTTTTGGCTGTGTGGGGTGTTTGTGTAAGGCCTCTTGGGACTGAAAGGTGAGAATCTGCTGCTTTGCAGTGGTGTGTGTATGTGTTAGAAATTGGAGCAGGTGTGTGTTTGTACCTGACAGGCAGACAGATGGAGTGACTGAGTCTGTTCCTGTCATGATTATGCCAAGAGAGGAAGCACAGATAAGAAAAAAACTGAGAATGGCCTTGTGTGCCCTCAAACATGCAAGAGCACTGATTTTTTTTTAAAAAAAATTTATTACACATTTTTCCAATTTTTTTTCTATAAAACACCGGTTGCCAGATGCAGGAACAAGTCATTTTTTTGCAAGTCTAAAGTGAGGTTAAGTCTTGGCACTGAAGTTCCAAGTCAAAGTAGCATAGATATAAGATGTAATGTGCTTTTCAACAAATTTAAAGTCAGAGAAACAATTATTATAGCAAATAAGGGGACACAAATGTGTGCTACATTATCTCCGAGCAGAGCTTTAGACTCATGGTGTCCGTAGTCCTTGATCTAGCAAATCATAAGTTTTCATTGGGGATATTTTTTTTTAACATTTCTGTGTTGATCTGGAAGAAGACATTTAGGTGTAATGAACAAGCCTTGACCTGCTGGCAAAGGCATCCAGATTTCTAGAAATATACAGTTACATGGTCAAAAGTATGTGAACACCTTTTTTCCTGTTCCACATTTAGGATTTTAGAGTGTGGCTGCAAGGATTTGTGCTCATTCAGTTAGAACAGTATTAGTGAGATCAGGCACTGATGTCAGGTGAGAAGTCCTGGTGTGCAGTCAGCATTCCAGTTCATCCCAAAGGTGATCAGTGGCTCCAGTTCATTGCTAAACCATGTCTTCATGGTCTTCATCGCTTTGTGCACAGGGGCATTGTAACACTGGGAAAGAGTTTGTAGTGAAGGGGATGTTTAATGCTACAGCATACAAAGATACTCCAGACAAGTTTGTGGTCCTCATTTTTGTGGCAACAGCTTGAAGAGGAGCCACATATGGGTGTGTTGGTCAAGTGTCCAGTACACAGCCAGTATTAGCTTTTGCACTCCTGTATGTGTGAATGAATGTGTGTGTGTGTGGGGGGTTTCCTGCCTGCGAGCCAGGGCGACAGCAGCTCTTAATCCTACACATTTACACGGCGAGTGTGACAATGAGGGAGCGTAACCTAAGTCTCCTCTCAGTACTGAGCCAACACTTTGATAATGGAGACTAGCTAATGACATCCTCCAGCTGCATCCAACACACACACACACACACCGTATTTGCCTCCTTTTCTCTCTCCTTCCCTTGGTATCTCTTTTTTCATTTTGCTGTAATGCCAGCCTTATCTCTCACACTATCCATCTATCTCTTACTTTATTGCTCCCTCAATTTCTCTCTCTTCCTCTGACTGTCAAGGAACTGCCCTCCGTATCTCCATCTCTTTCTCTCCCCATTTTTCGCACTACCCTCTCTCTCTCTCTCTCACACACACACCCACACCCACACACACACACACAGACACACACACTCCTCCTGACTAATGTTGCCTCCTAACAGTCTCACTCGGCTCTGCCTCCCGCTGCTGGTTTATTTACACCGCTGTTTAATAGCCCGGGGGAGTGCATGAGCTATGATGACACGCTACAATGACTCGGGGCGGATTCTTAACAAGCTGCTGAAAGAAGAGAACCGTGAGGCAGGCGGGGCTGGCTCGGTGGTGCTGGTGGTGTGTGTGTGTGTGTGGGGAGGGGGTGTCTGGAAGACGAACATTTTTTTTTCCCCCATGTCCTTTTTTCCATGTCAGGCATCATAGATGATGTCGGATTTTAAGCGCCGCTGAGTTTAAGCTGTCAGAAGGTGTTTAAAAGTGGCTCTCATGTTTACTCCTTCAATAAAACGTTGGGTCGTTAGGAGTAATTAGAGCACTAATTGCTGCAGTTACGAGGAAAGTGTTCAGTGCAAGAGGGAGAGGAATAGAGGGAGCAAGTGGCTCGTTGAAAAAACATGACCAGGTTTTATTGACCAACGCAGGTTAATGATGAGCCGGAGGTGAGTGGACGGATTCGGAATGCAGTGTGAATTTTAAGCTTGTAGGGAATATTTGGGGAGGAAAAAAATAAAGATTTTATTTAAAACCAGATTTAAAAAAAGATTTTTTTTAATCCTTTGGAGACTGGGGATATTTACAGGGTCATTTCTTTTTATCCTTTTGGTCCTCTCAAGTTTTTCCCTTTTTTGGGACTTTCCCATGAGGGAAACTTACTTATTTACAAAATCAGCAGCTTTTCTTAAAAATGTTAAAAAAACAAAACAAACCTAAAAATAGACCAAAAGATTTTCTTAAGGTTAAAGTTATAGGTGATAACGATAGTAATTAATAATTGGGTCAATGGAAGGTCCTTACAAGGTTAGTAAGACAAGAGTGTGTGTGTGTGTGTGTGTCTTTTTCAGACGTATCACTCTCTACCTGAGGTGCTTGTATCATTTGGCCGCAGGTTGCTGTGTTACCCGCTGTACCGCCACTTCTCTCTGATCACCAGGGCCATCCAGGACGCCGCTCACATTTTCCAGGGTGGTGAGTGTCCACATTCTCCTACTGTCTGTCTCTCCCAGCAGCAGGACTCCGTCACAGTAAAGCCCTTGAGTGGTTTTCAAATAGCGCAAGAGGTCAAGTCGAGGGTCGAGACCTTAACGTGACCCGGCTTTCATATGCCAGAGTCTGTCTTTCTTCCTCCATTCAATCCCTTGTGTGGCCCTAATAAGAGCTGAACTGCTTAGCTTTTTCTATTGAAGGAGAATTTGTCCGGTTGCCCTTTGTCCACTCGCTGGCAGGAGGAAGAGGTCCGCCATCCTTTTTCTTTTACTTTTTTTTCCCAAGCCCTTAAAAGCAGGATTGATGAAACCGTATCTTGTTGAATGAGTGCTTTTGTACACTGAACTAACAGACACAAAGAAAACATGGCAGGTGAAGTGAGAAGCAGTCAGAACTGAGCACACAGAAATCCATCCCTGTCCTGTGGAGTGTGATGGCTAAAGGAGTCTTTACTCTTAGTAAAGTCAACAGATTTGCTTCAGCTCACACGTGGAAATCTAACCGATTCTGTCAGCGAGAGAGAGAGAAAGAGAGAGAGAGGCGGAGAAAGACTTCACAGGGAGTACTGGCTTTGCAGCGTACAAGCTTTTGACTTTGATATCTCTGTGGGAAGAGTAATCTTTAAATCAAAGTGTCTAGCTGAGAGCGATAGAGGGAGAGAGAGAAGGAGAGACAGGAAAGGAGGGAATGGAGAGGGGCGACTCTCTCTGTGTAAATACATTTAGGATGTGTGCAGTGAGCTTATCCAGAGCATGTTGGTTTAATGCTTGTAAATGATGGCAATTAAAGGGCTTTTTAGCTGCTGGATTAGCGCGGCCGTGGCTCATTAGAAAGTGAACACCTCGCTGCACTGGTTTTCGAGCGAGCTCATTAGCTCCTGTTAACTCGTCGTGAACTCCCCACCACACAGTCTTTCGGAGGGCAATTCCATTCGGGTATCACAGGAGACACAGCGGTCGATTTTGCTCCAAAGCAGGTACACGCTTTGATTTGCATGCATCATTAATTTGGAATACACTGGCATGTTCTGCATAGAAAATAGACTAGTTCAGTTTTATTGTTTTGCTCTTTTGTAGTAATGAAATGCAACATACTTTCTGTTAGCTGGTCGATTGGTGATTAGTTGTGATTAGTCTGTACATTGTGTGATGTTTAGTATAGCAAGACATGACTTTTAATAGGGTCTGAACACTAGATTTTTTCAACCACTTCTACCATTCGGGATTAATTGGACTTCTTTGAATTATTTCATTTATATTATTGCTTTACAGATTAATAAACAATCACTTCTTTCTCTGTGAAATGCGTGAGACTGTTTGATGAAGCAGCATCAATAAAGAGCCCTAGAGTTAAATATAGATATAGCCCAAATAATTGTGCAGGGAAAATGTCGCTGGGTAAGCTGAGTACAGTCATATTGTTCAATGCTGCTGGGAAGTTCTCTTTATTTATTTTTGCTACACCTCCCTAAGAACAATGACACACACATTCATTTCTGATGGTTTCCACACACTCTTGTTGCCTCCTGTTCATAATGGTACTTGTACATAGATTCAATAGATTTTCAGTGGCGTTTCTAGAGTATGAGCTCCACTGGGCCACAGATTCTCAAGAATTTTTCAAAAGTACATAAAATATGCAGAGGGGTCTGAGGACATGTCCCACTGGGAAGAAACTTTTTAAAAAAAATAGAAGCAAAGCATTCATTTCTGTTGAGTTTTGGAGTAGTGTTTAGTTTGTTTGATTAAATCCACAGCTAGCATTTTCGTGAGCAAACTAACCAACCGACTAAACTTCAAAAAGCTTTCACTAAATCACATTATTTGGGGCAGAATGCCAACGTAGAAGAGATTTTAGAGCAAGCAGATAACAAGCTCAAGTTATCAATCAAATTGATGTACATTAGCTTTTCAATACAAATTCACATACTATTCATTACCACAGTTTTTAGAAGCATTAGTCTGGCAGTTAGCTCTCCTCAGTCTTCAGCTACAGTGTTGTATTTTAAATTACAGTACATTTATTGTATTTGGCAGACACCGTTATCCAGAGCGACTTACGTTTTTATTTCATTTATACAACTGAGCATTTAAGGGTTAAGGGTCTTGCTGAAGGGTCCAGCAGCGGTAGCTTGGCAGTGCTGGGATTTGAACTCACAACCTTCCGGTTAGTAGTCCACCGTCTTCAACACTGAGCAACCACAAATTAATGTCCACTGGGAAAAAGTGAATGGAGTAGGAGCACAGCAATGGGAAGAGGCATATTATAGAAGATGTGCCGCAAGATATTTTCACTTCTGCTGGTTTTACAATCAGCCTTCGTGTTTTAAATAATCCAGATGATGGAAATGATAACGTTCGCTGAAAAGGAAAGTCTATTATACCGTATAGGCAGTACCTGAACAGACAATCATTTTATCAGGAACATTTTACTGAGAGCTTGTGCCCCAGTAAAGAGGGTCTATTACAAATCTGCTTAGAAAAGTCTAACATATTAAACCTGAGGTCAAGAGAGCCTTTAAATGCTCACAGTGATCAAGCATCAGTAAGTCTCCTGACCTGCACCTCATCAATCTGAATGAATTCACCGCATTCACCGAATGAATTCAAAGTACTGTTTACTTCTTGCTTAAATCTTGCTGCCTGTTTTCGACTGTGCACGGAATATGGGAATAAACACATGCACCACGGCCCTGAGCATGTGCGCATGTATGTTTGAATCTAAAATCAAAAGTGCATTTTATTGTTCACATACACAACACCCCTTTCAATTCGATCGAGATTCAATTAAGCTCATCTGATTTCTAACGCATTATTTGCTGGCATGTAAACCTAAAACCTAGCTTATAAGCTCAGATGAGACATCGCCATGAGCCTTGAAAATGAGTCATTATTCCGTTCGTTTAACCATCCACCATGATGACAGCAGCATCAGTGTTAACAAACCACACCAACCACACCAGCGACCTCCATCACCACTTTCACGTTAAACCACTCTCGAGCCGCTTCATTACACCGTAACGCCCCGCTAATTAAATTCCCGGAAAAAATCCGATTAGGCACATGCACTCGTAGCGTGTGCTGATCTGATCTGACGCACTTGAACGGCTGGAAAGCGAGCAGTCGTACATATCAGCGGAACAAATGCATTAATGGTGTCGCGAGGAGGAGGAGGAGGACTGTGCAGGAAATGAAATCTGGGGTAAATATTTAAACAGCCCTCAAGCAGCGTGTTTGGTGTTCCAGAAGAACATTTAGCTTCTAGAGACTCACGGATTTGATGGCGGTGTTTGCTAAATATTTTCACGGAAGAAGTCAGCAATGCAGAATCATGCAGAAGACAAACACTCTCCAGGCAAGCCCAGTTTAACCAGCGTGGAAGAAGGAAATCAACAGATGACATAATGCTGGAGCATACGACGTACAGTACACACTCTTACTAGGTTTAAATGCATACAAATTGAGTATGCGTGATAGCCCGGGGTAATACTTCACAATTTTTGCCTTATATGGTTCTTGTAGTCTCACATCTCGTGCAAAATAGTTATATACAAAATGAAAAGAGAAAAGGGAGTACATCTTATTTCTTATTATAAGATTTCATTCCAAATCCATAGAAGGACATCACTACCTAGCCCACCTCTATGTTTATAAGAATAAAAATACCGCTGAATTTAAACGTATTATAAGTTTGCAATGGGAAGTGAATGATCAGCATCATTAAAAAGCTACTCCCAAAAGTATTGGAACGACAAGGCCAGTTCTTTTGTTTTTGCTATAAACTGAAGACATTTGGGTTTGAGATCCAAAGATAAATATGAGCTCAACTTCAGCTTTTATTTCCTGACATATACATCTAGATGTTTTAAACAACTTAGAACATGACACCTTTTGCAGACCACCCAGTTTTTGGGCGATCAAAATTATTGGAACTGTTGATTATGATAACTGCAACCCGCTGACATCACCAAACTGCTCTACAGTTGTTAAGGTCTGGTGATTAACTCAGCCAGTCTAAAACCTTTCACCTTTCCCCCTCTCTCTCAAGTCCTCTGTCTTGGTAGCGTGTTTTGGATCATTGTCTTGCTGCATGATGAAGTTCCACCCAATTAGGTTGAATGCATTTCTCTGTAAACCTCTGAATTCATTCTGCTGCAGGCATCACGAGTTACATCATCAGTAAAGATTAGTTCCAGAAGCAGCCATGCAAGCCCAAGCCATGACACTACTACCACAGTGTTTCACAGATGAGCTTGTATGTTTTGGATCATGAGCAGATCCTTTCTCCCTCCACACTTTGGCTTTTCCAGAAAGTTCATCTATGTTCCAGAAATGTTATGGCCTTTTTTTTGTGAATTTTAATCTGGCAATCTGATGAGAAGTTTACATTTTGTGGTTTGATCTCTGTATTTCGGCTCTTGAAGTCTTCCTCAAACATTGGATTGTGAGACCTTTACCACTGCCTTGTGGAGGTTGTTGGTGACAGCTCTCGCAATGTTTATCAACTACTGCTGTTTTGTTGCCCTTGGCCAACCGCTTCTATGTATGGATGTTACACAAATGGTTTCTTCCGTTTTCAAACCGTTCCAAAATGCCTTTGCTTAGTGTCTGTGCATGATTTTCACTATTTTCTCAGCTTCAGCTTCAGTGGCTTGCTTTTTTCTAATAACAGCTCTCAGGTGTTTATGTTGGTTTATCCATTTTAATGCAGCTAATATAGTCGCAGGTTTATCCCAGGCCTCAAGCCAAGCGTAATCATTCAGAGCCATTAATTGTTTAAGCAATCAGTTTAACAGCTAACAGCACAGGGGGGGAAATTGTCAGTTTTTTTCTTTTGGCTGAGTATCTTGTCTTTTTATTAGGTCATTTAAACTCTACGCTCCCTTCATCTGTTCTGAGTACGCAAGCGCTTTTTGGTTTTGATGGAGATGAAATGACAGTCCAGGAGCATCACAGAGATTTTTTTACAGTCAGCATCTGATTACAAACAGAATTGATTAAGCGTCAGAGTGTGGCATGCTCTGTGTAAGAAAAACACTTTCAGCTAAGAAGGTTTTCAACATTTTTCTGCAGACTTACAGGTACTGCATTTCTAGCTGAGTTTGTTAAACCGGCTTGTTACACCGCATGACCTTGCAGCCAGACAGCTAGAAGCAAGGTTAGAAAGTGTTCTATTTCCAAATTCTTCTCATTCTTATTTTATTTTTTTTCACAGATTTTAGCCAAAATTATGTTTTTTGTCCAGGACACCACATATCATCTGAATGGTGAACCAACACAGACACAATATTTCTCTTCCCGAGCCTAGACGTAGATTATAGACTTGACAGAAATCCGACCTTGAACTGACTGAATATCATAGCTGATACGCTAATACAGCTCTGCATTATTTCCCTGCAGGATCCATGCTGATGCTACCAATTAAACCTTACCACCACTTTGTCATTTGCCTTCTTTTCATTTCTCATCTCCATCCCTCTGGTTCACATTACTCTAGTCTTGTCTTCAAATTTGAGCAAACCTAAAGTTCTGGAGAAAGCCACCCACTCTGTGAATTCAGTTCTGCTAATGAAACAATAACAAAGCAAAACAAAACAAAATCCCGAGCAGAGAGGAAACGAGCAAAAGGTTCCACATGGATGAGGTCATGGAGTTGTTGAGAGAGAAGTAAGGAAAAAGAGAAGTACAGAGAGCTTTAGATCCTTGGAGTTTTTTTTTCTGCTGGGAGCTGCAGCAGTCAGTCTTTCCTGCCATGGTAAGTGCCCCTGCTTAAACGGGAACCAAATGTTTCTGCAAGGCTTTCCTCAGCGCAAGAGCACTGTTTGTTTTCGCAGGAGGCTGGAATGTCTCCGCTGGCTGCCAGGCTATTCTGTAAGAGGCCCGGAGTATCCTCTCCTGCACCTCTCGCTCTTTTCTTTTAGCGCTCTTCAATTTTCCTATTATCTTGTGCTAAGGGAAGATTTTTTTTTTTTTTTTTTTTTTTTTTTTTTTTTTAAACACACCTTCCTCAGAAAAATGGTGTTGTCAGGTATCAGCTCCTTGTCGTGGACTATTTTCTCAAGACACAGGCATGCTGTCCTCAGTTACCTTTTTACCCCTCCTTTTTATACTATTCTATCTAACACTGGAAACTCTTGATAAATTAGGGGCCAGTAATAACTCCCCTCACAGAAGAATTTAAGTTTAGCTTTAAGTTCTTCCCCTCAGGTTTTCCATTAATTCACGTAAACAGGCTTTCCTTTATTGTCTGGAGCTTGGCTAATCTGCTGAATGATTTCCTTCGTTCCAGGTAAGGCCTTTGTCCTGAAATGCCTGCTAGCCATCCACAAAATCTTCAGATCCAATGAGCCGGCCTACATCCTCAATGACCTCTACATCACAGACTACTGCATTTGGATCCAGGGGGTTAAGTAAGTTCACATAGCTTCCTTTTGATGTGGCTGTATGGGAAGTTTGGGGAAGTCAAATTGATGTTGCGGTGGGAAAAGGGGGCAGGTTTGTAATTAGGGAACAAATAATGTGAAGTGGCCCGAAGCTAATTTGTGTAGGTCAGTCTGGAAGGCAATTATTGCCCCATATGCTATTGAAAAAAAAATAGGAAGAAGGTAAAACATACTGTATAAATGAATACTTTAGCTCTGCAAATAGTCCAAGCACCATCTGGTCCTCGGCTAAGGCTACAAGCTGAAGCAGGATAAAATGTTTAAATCTGAATTGGTTTCCTTCTGCACACAGGCAAATTTGTGGTTTTGGAGCGTTCTGGAAAGTGAGCATGAGCTCAACACTGTGTCGGTGTATGAATAAGGGCTTTAATCAGAATTGAAAATCTTGTTAGATGCCATGGCTTTGTGTCCTCATGCTGGCCTCAAGGGTTCTGCAGCTCATTATTGATGAATGATGTTGAAGCTTTCGTTTGTTATGTTGTTATGCAGAAGTATTCTATTCAGTTTCAGTACAAATAATAATGCAATCCCTCCTCCCTCCCCTTCCCTGCACCCCAAAAACTCCTTTGACTACAATTACTTGCATGTTTAAAATCCGAGCCAGTGAGCACATAATTGAGTAATGAGCTACGAGCACTGTTGGCAAGTATTCAGGCAAAGTTGTATTCTTGTGTGTAAAGGCTCCAGCAGAGAAAAATGGGCCTGATGTTACAGGCCTTGTGCCCAGATGCAGAGGATAAAATCTGTAAGGACCCAGTGGATTTCTTCCCCTTTCCTCTTTTATCTGGCACAGAGATCTTCGGAGACAAAAGCCTTTATGGCCAATTAATAATAAGTGAGTAAAAATTAATCATGGTTTTCAGAGTAGTGTTGGATAAAGCTGCTTATATTTTATATCGTAAAATCTTTTGTATGTATATACACCATAATCAGCCATTAAACCCGCTGACATGTGAAGTCAATAATATTGATTATATCATTACAGTGATACTTGTCAAGGGGTGGGATGTATTAGGCAGCAAGTGTACAGTCAGGTTTCAAAGTTGATGTGTTGAAAGCAGGATAAATGGGCAAGCGTAAGGATATGAGTAATTTTGACAGGGGACAAATTATGATGTTGATTGAGTCAGAGCATCTCTGAAATTTCAGGTCTTATGGGGTGTTCCTGATATGCAATAAGTTGCTACCAAAAGAGGTCCAAGAAAGGACAACCGTTGAACCAGCCATGAACCAAGGTGCATTGATGCACATGGTCAGTGAAAGCTAAGCCCATCTGGTCTGACAGAAGAGCACCAGTTGCTGTAAGGTTAATGCTATGATAGAAAGATGTCACACAATGCATCACAGCTTGCAGCATGTGGAATTTTGTAGCTGCAGACCAAGCAGAGTGCCCATGCTGACTCCTGTACACCGCCAAAAGCACCTATGATGTACACGTAAACATTTTTTCTATTCAATTCAATTTTATTTGTATAGCGCTTTTAACAATGGGCATTGTCTCAAAGCCATTTTACAGGAATTAAAAAATTCAGAATATAAATTACAGAGTATAAAATTCATATTTATCCTTAATGAGCAAGAAGCAACAGTACTGATCAAAATCTCCCTTTAGACAATATGTGGAAGAAACCTTGAGAGAAACCAGACACAAAAGGGAACCCATCCTCATCTGAGTGATACCTGAAAGTGTGGTATTAAATAATTTGCCTTCTATAACTGTGTATAGTCAAGTGGAATTTTGTAACCCGGAGCTTTTGAGCAACTTATAAGTATGAACATCGGCGTAATCTTTGAATTCATTCATGTGGCAACAGCAGTTGAAAGCCACCGCCATGGTTTGTAGTGTTACTATCCACAGCAGCTCCATGTGTCTGCAGGCTGTTCATGTGGAGCGTCTGTTCAGAATCACTGAGAGCTCAGGAGCAGAGAGAGTGAGAGAGAGAGAGATATTGATATTAGTTACTAGAATTAGTTATGCTTAGTTATGCTTGTGATCATGTAATAGTTAAGGGTATTGTACATTGTGTGCAAAGTGCAAGCAGGGACTCTGGCAAGACTAGCTATGACAGCATAAATATAAGGGAGAGCCAGAAGTTGTTTATATACACACACACACACACACACACACATATATATATATATATATATATATATATATATATATATATATATATATATATATATATATATATATATATATATATATATATATATATATATATATATATATATATAATAAGATTTATATATATATATATATATATGTATATATATGTGTATATATATATATATATATATATATATATTTGTGCCACATCAGTCTGACAATTGACAATTATTATTATTATTATTTGTGGTGGTAGTAGTAGTAGTAGAAGTAGTAGTTGTGTAGTAGTATGATGATGATAAGTACTACTTGATGTCTAACATTTTTATGGCGGTCTGTGAAAACCCATCCGAAGTTCCTGTGGCTAGATTCTAGCAAACCGATTTTGGCCAAAATTGTGTTGCTTCTATTTTAAGACAGCATAAAATATTTTACCAAAATGTTCTTGAAATCTTTTACTTACTTTCCAATCTTACCTCAGCCTTCTGAAAATAATTAATTTAACTCTTCCATCAGTCTGATTAAAGATATCCAAAAACTGGTTTATTTATTGTACTTGAAGTAGCTTTGTGCTCTGGCACCACACCACTCCAGACCTGCCAACCATTACACATCTTACATAGGAGCTCCTCATTTTTAACCTGGGAGTATGTTAATACCAGTAATCGCTCAAAAATAGACCGAAAGTTCAGTCATCTTTTTTTTTTCCCCTCCTCACTAAACAGTCAATAGCAGATGATCCAAACGACATATGAATCTGTAATGATTGCTAATTGTGCAGGCGTTTTGATCTCCCTGATATTGACTGACACTTTCTGGAAGCCCCGCCTCCTTCCCCTCATCTCACATTAATAATCCTTTGATCGGTGCTCATGTCTCGAATTGATTTTCCTGCTTGAAAAATGTAGTGCCTTTCATTTGTGGAGGATCTTTTGAGTACATTGATGGGAAATGAAGTTTATCAGTGTGTGTTTGAAAAGTCAAGTCAAGACGTTTTATTGTCATTTCAAGCACATGCTGATGCAGTACAGAGTGAAATGAAACAACGTTCCTCTAGGACTACATATAGACACAGAGTTACACAAGACAACACAGAACTAAGGGCTAAAGAGTAAAAATTAACTTACTGACTTAACTAACGCTAGACAAATATACAGTTAGTATCAACTATAACTATAAACTAAAGTAAAATGAATTTTGAAACTACCGAAAGAGAAAAAAAATACAAACGGTTTAAATTTCGAAGTCATCATGAGTCAGATTTAAGAAAAAATATCACATTTCTCAACAAAACATGGTTTCGTTGCTTGTACTAAATTTAATTTAATCATGTTTATTAGCTACTAGATTGAATCATGTATTGTGAGTATGATCAAGTCATGCAGTATCATCATAAACCAGTTACATTATGAGGATGTTGCTGCTGAGACGTTAGGATTAAATGGTAGAATAGTAATGTGTCTGTTGCAAAACACCAGCAACGTGGGTTCGATTCTCAACTCAGTTGTCAGCCTGGTGTTCGATTTTATTCAGCTGATTTGAAACTACACGCTCAATTCTCTCTCTTTATCACTCTTTAATTCCACTCTGAAAAAGGGAAAAAGTCTGTGCTGACATTACTCGCTGTCCTGAAACTGTAATATAAACTGTACACGATGCACCTTACACTCTGGTTTGCACAGGATTCATTGAAAACACTCCCTGGACCCTTAAACCTTATTATCTTTATTACCTTTACATTTAGCATTTAGTATTCTTTAGTAGTGAATACCTTATTATCTATGTTTGTGGATATTGCTGGAAGTTGTAAATTTCCCATTGGGATGAATAAAGTATCTATCTATCTATCTATCTATCTATCTATCTATCTATCTATCTATCTATCTATCTATCTATATCTTTGTCTATCTATCTATCTATCTATCTATCTATCTATCTATCTATCTATCTATCTATCTATCTATCTATCTATCTATCTATCTAAATTATAATAACTTTACTCAATTCCATCACATGGAAACGATGTACACATTTTAATTATGTAAATTCAACCAGCTTTTATTTCAGTGCACATTGTTTTTGTTTTAAACTACTTTTTGGTCACACTTCTCTTCACATCTGTTGTCTTTGCCTTGACATTCAATAAATAAAACTGAACCCAGCATTCTCTCAGCAGCACCATGGATATATGTGGAGTGGTTGGATCCAAAACAAAGAATTGCCTTTGTAGTTTTGCTAAACCGCAGTACAGACGACATGTAAAAATATCTACCAGTTGACAAATTTCTACTGGTGTCCAATTTCTAGCACTAATTCACAGAGAGTTGGAATGTGTACATTTCCTGTGGCTGTGTAAAAAAAAAAGAGAGAGAGAGAGAGAGAGAGAAGTAAAGATGAGAGAGAGACAGGGAGTAAGCAGAGCAGAGAAAAGTACTTTGTCTCGAGTGCAGAGTGCGTGGAACAGCTCCACTGTCAACATGCTGGAGAACTCGATTAGTCTTGTCCAGATCATCAAGGAGATGAAACAGCAGGAAGCACAGTTTCCTTCCATCGCCTTTAAATATCAACTTGGCATGCCGGCTTCCTCTCTTCCTCCACGCCTTTCATCTATTGCAGTATGGATTGACCGGGATATTGACGGCATCGACCCATGATCAAATGGTGGTTCTTCTTGTTTTCTTCTCACCCAGTTTGGTAAACAAACCCCCCAGTGTTTCGCTTTTTTTTTTTTTTTTTTTTTTTTATATTAATATTGACCTTAAGCTAGAACTGCAAGACATGCAGCACACAGGCTCTTAGGTTCTTCACACTAGCCTCGAGGCGTTTGGTGAAAGAAAAGATACTGCCGCTTCCTTATTTTCCTTTTGGTTCAACATCATGCTGAGAATCGATTTGTAGCTCATCTTTCTTGTTGTTGTTGTTGTTGTTTTTTCAAACATTAAAGCCTGCCGTCTGGAAGAAGCCCTACTTGTCATGCAAAACAACTCAAGGAGATGTTAGCACTCCACTCCACAGTGTTTTTCATGAAAATCCCCACTGTTCTGGTTTGCATAGGCAGCTCTTCTGGTATCTTTCTCACTTTGTTGTGGTAAGCTTTTCAACTCCTGACAGATCTGATAACAGATTATTTAAACTCTGCGTTGCTCCGCCAGTTATCTGCGAGAGATGCTTCAGCCTGAGCCGTTATCTGATCACTTCCACTTGTGCGACGGCTCCCCAAAATCTTTCATCGCCGCTCTGACACAATCAGCTGCTTGCGAGAGACAAAAGGATTAACGAGCACCAGCTCACTGGGTGATTTACGACGTCTGCCTTAAAAATCCGAGCGCTGGTAACGCTCAGAGTACTTCTCCGTCCGGTCGTCCTCGCCTGCTGAAAAGTCAAGCTGCGATTTATGACCTCGTAAAAGGCATCGGATTGATTTAAACTGCTGTGAGGATCCTCCCATAAGAAACGGGACAAAGTGACTGGAATGGAGACGAGTATTTTGACTAAAAGGGTTTCCTGAATGCCTTGTCTCAGTCAGCACCATGAACTTATCACAATCGTTAACATCTTTATCATGTCTGGAGTAGCATCAGCCAATATTATCCGAAGAAAAATGTTTTATTTGAACTTGAAGAGCTTTAGATTTAAACCTTCTTCTGTTTTTCTTCAGTGTCAAGTGCTTATCATGGCCCAGATCTTACAAATGTCATTTCCAATCTTTTCAAGTACGTGAATTTTCCTCTCAAGGAAGACAGTGGCATGGTTTGTTTTGACTGACAGATTTTCAGGCTTTCTCTATATATTTCATTTTAGCTTTGGTAGCTCAGTTCCAGCTCAAGCTTTGTTTTGATTTGGAAGCAAGTTTGCAGTAGTGGAATCTCTGCTATCCATTTCAGCCAAAAAAAACAAAAACCACCGAGACGGCAGGCATGCTTACACTGTGTTATTCATTTTAGCGTGGCTTTAGCAAGTTGTTGAGATGCCAAGGCCTCACAGCTCCGGTGCCAGACTGCACTTTGTTTTTTCTTATCATTTTCCTCCTTATCAAACTGTTGGAGTTACCCCAGTATGGATTCCCTTCATGCCATTTTTGCCAACTAGATAAGACCAGTTCTGTTCTTGTCATCTTGCCTCACATTCTGTGGTTGTTTCCAAACTTCCAAATTGGGTCAATTGGATTCCAATGGGCAACCATGGCAACGCAGGGTGCCGGACTTCAGGACTTGGCTTTTCATTCTTTCAGGCCAAGAGAAATGGCACATTGTCTGAACTTTGGTGACAGGCCAAGCGTTACTCTCACAGGACAGAAGCTTCTCTGCGGTAGTCCTAGAGAGCTGCCAAAGATGGTGGCCTGCTGGGGTCATGTGGGGTCAGATCTTTGGAAAGCCATTCAGTCCACCCCCTGGAGTGGACTTGAGCTCTGTCTGCTAGTGTTTAAATCACTTAGCAGTGGGGAATTGTGGGAAAATGAGTTTCAGCCTCTACCTGCATTAGGGGGCAATCAAAATATAAAAGACTTGAGAAAGCAGTCAGGGAAATAAAGTTGGAAATGTCTCAAGTGGAGTGTAGGCGTTTGGTTTTCAAGGAAATTGGCTTCAGATGCTTGTCTGAATTGAAAGGTCTTTTGAGGCAGTGTTCTTTGTTTTGCCCTTTTTTCCCTCTCTGTGAGACTGGATTGGATGTGTTGCACAAAGGTTCAGCATTAAAAGCTGTAAATTGTAGAGAATGCTGCATAGGGTTATACTGTTGGTGAGGGGGAAAAAATAAAAAGCTTTCAGGATGATTTGGCTCATTACATGGATTTTTCTTTCTTAGTAAAGCTATAGACATCATTGTTGTGTAGTTTTCAGAATATTTAACATTCAGACAGCTCATATAATAACCTCTTTCTTTTTTTGAGAAAAACGTTGTAGCATTGCCATCTATTTATTTTCAGAAACTTACTTCTTTACTTTGAAACATAGTCTAGTGTTATGCAATGTAGTAAATAATAAAAGACATTTCTGGTCAAACCTAATGTTTATTTGTAATACATTACTATACAGGTGGTTTATTGGTAGCAGTGTTTAATGTTTATCGTATCCACAGCGTTATGGTATTATCCATAATCCCAGCTGTCTCTACCCATTAACTCCAGTACAGTCCAGTATCTGAATTTTTCTCAGCAGTAAGTAGTCATGTTTGTGTAGGGATTGAAGTGTACCACTGCTTTAGACGGCAGGCTTTCTTGTCTCAGGACTTCATTATATCACATTTGCTCTCAGCATGGGGGCTGTTATATACTCGCATAGCCAGAATACACGATGACTCAGTGCATTCAGGCTGTTTTTGTTCCGCACATTTAAAAACGATTGAGCGAGTTAGAATTTCTGAATTTATTTTCCATCAACTTCTGAGGCAACTGCTGAACAGTCCAAATGACGACACTGGAAGTGGAATGGCTTCCCCAAACTGTAATGAATTTTAAAATTCATGCAAATGCTTCTGGTTGTACAATTACATTTGACTATATACTATACAGTTTAAAAAAGGGAAATTATTTATCATCACACTATCCGGTGTCACTCAGATGATGATGGGTTCCCTTTTAAGCCTGGTTCCTCTTCAAGGTTTCTTCCTCATATCGTCTCAGAGACTTTTTCTCATGACCGTTGCCTTTAGACTTGTAAACTTTAGCTCTTTTGCTATAATGTCCATTTTTAAAAGCACAAAATTGAATTAGATTATAAATACAATCTGGTTAACCAGCTTGTATTGTGGTGTTCATTTCAGTATGTAATCATTATCCTCTACTAACAAAGTTAACAGTGTAGCACATGTGTTTGTGACTTTTTAAGAAAAAGTCATTTGCTAACGTCTCAACTAATAGCCATGTGCTGTAGTTGCATCTGACAGAAAAGTTTTTATTAAAGATTAGGTAACGTCTTTATATGTTTAACCCAAGCAGGAGACTGGCATGACAGCTTTGCGCTGACAGATCTGTCATCCATGCATGCTGATTAATCTGTCTATCGCACCTCACTCTAGTGCAACTGGCACTGGGATTCACGCTATAGTTACAGCGTCGAGGTGCGTCACACCACCATGAAGCAGAATACGTTTCTGCCAGGTGACAGCTTTTCTTTTCTGAATTTCAATAAGAAGTGTGTTTTGTGTGTCAGCTATGAATAAAAAACCCAGGATGCCCAGGCTACTGATTTGTAGTGGATCTTAAGTAAGCACCAAAAACTATCCTCCAGGATTTTCCTGAGATTTTTTGTTAGTGTTGAAGCCAAGCATGCTTTATTTTGCTGCAGCAGTCAGTTTTTTTGTGCTTTTTTTTTTGGCAGAAATCTACTTGAATTGGCAATACTGCAAGCACGGGGTTCTTCTTTTAAACTACTAGCAGTCAGGACACATACTGTATGTCACAACTTTCTGTAAAAGCTGTATTCATGTTTGATGCATGTGATTGGAAGGGAGGGTTTTGGGATGTTATGACTTCACATGACGTATCCCAAATCTGTGGAAGATTTACGGCTGTTTTCAAAAATCGCAAGCTCATGGAGTTTGTTTGATTTTGGTTTCATCACAAAATCATGAAATCCTGGAGGGACAGTGTAGTGCTTTAAAATGAATAACATCTCCTGTATTTTTGCCTCAAATTCTCTTTTTAATCAGCTGTCAATTGCCTTCAAACTGCTGTTCATTCTCTGATGAATTCTGCCCTCTTCCACGTACGCAAGCTCACAGACGCACATACAGGTAGCATCGATTGTATTACGTCTCTCCTTCCCAAACATCACGGATAATTTTGCCTCTTCGTCTCCCGCATATACAGGGATGACTGTTGCATTAGTGAGCTAAGTTTTATTCTGCAACACCATTTAATAGATCGTATTTCTTATTAGTGGCTGTTTAAAGCTTATGTCGTTATCTTTTATATTCCCCGTCATAAACGGGAATCTAAAGGCGCGTATAAAATGCATTTGGAATTTGTTAAGCACTCGCGAAACATTCCAGTATGTGCCCGAGACTGATTAAGCATGTTAAAGGTTCAGACGTGTTTCCCGCTCATATGTGTTTGATTTGTTCATTAGAAGTTCGCTTTCTGAACATAAGTAGTTTAACATGGGTAATTTGCCACAAGTTCACCTTTCCTTTTCTTTGGTAGATGCACTTTCATGAGACCTGCTATGTCTGGCTCATTTTTAGTCATGACAAGCTTTTTTTTTCCTCTCCCAACCTTGAAAGCCACCTCTCGTCACTTAATTACTGCAAGCCACAACAGTGCCGTTCCAGTGACTGAATCGCATACAACATTATCCCTCGCCCGAAAAGGAGCCTTTGTTTGCACCGTAAGCACGCAGAGAGAGAGAGAGAGAGGGAGAGAGAGAGAGAGAGAGAGAGAGAGAGAGAGAGAAAACAAGCACGCCTCTGCAGCACTAACTCAATAATGACTTCCCACGGGGAGAAAGAGAATACTGCTTGTGTTTGAAGTGCCGCTACTTCCCTGGAACTTCCTGCAGCAACATCGCTCCAGGAAGCGCCTCGCTGGTTTTTATGGACCAAGACCGCTCCACTGGAGGAAGCTCTACAGTTGCTTTCAGGTGTGTTTATGGGATCATGTTGCGTTTGCCATCTTCGGGATCGTCTGAAGCTCATGGCTTGAGGACATATTGAAAGAACACCTCTGAAAAAGAAAGCTGTTACTTAATCAACTTTGCCCTGAAGGACATTATTCCTTTGACTTGTATTGACAGTGAGGAATAGGATCCCGGTTCAGGAGTTGTGTTGCGTGTACACAGATGGGCGGCTCAGTTCTGACTTTGAAACTCTCAAGAGATAAGATTACATCCAAGCTTTCTAGCCCATGTTTGCAGGCATTATTGATTGCGCGATTGCTGCAAATCTGTCTTGATAGCTGTTCTCGCACGACGTGGGAGGTTTAAGCGTTCTTGGGTCGTGGAGTTTGTTTACCTTGTCAGTCTTTCACCACATGAATACGCAAACACCGACTCGGCGGCACGCCTCCCTGCCTCGCTCCCCTGCCTCACTGTAACAGATTGCTCTTTTCTCCGCCTTAGAACCGTCCTCAAACCTGTGGCTCCGGAGCCGCAGCACTCGAGGCTAAAGCGCTGTATAAACAGCCTCCTCCAGAGGCATTAGCTGAACTCTCCCACTCTCAATAGCTCGCTTTGCTCACCAAGCGGGAGATCATTAGCCCCGCTCCCTAATAAGGATGCATCTCGCTTCTCAGTGGTGGGTTAATTGAAACACCGATGGCTGTGTCTCCTTTCGTTTCTCTCCCCCCCCACAAAGCCACCCCCCGGTGAATAAGCCGCGACCTCAAAAGCACTCTGGACGCTCCGATAATCACCATGCCGATGTAGACCGCTAGCTGTCTGGAGTGCTCAGTAGCAGCCACTTGAGTTTTGGCAGCGACCCGGACTTGTTCAGCGCATGAATAATGCATGTTTCTGGGGCCCCCCTTGCATTATAAGCTTTACTGCGCAGCACAATCGTAGCAGATTTTTCTTTCCTCTCGAAGGGTGAGCTTTGTGGTGTTACTCGATGCAGCCCTTGTCCTTTAGGAAAGCTTGAAATCAGAGCGAGTTGTTGTATTTATTTAAAGCACTGCACTTGCTTGGGAAGGAGGGATGGTGTTGTTTTACAAGCGAGCATATCCACAAGTGTTTGCAGGGAAATTGGCATGTCAGTGTGCTGAAATGTGTCAAATGGTGGGTAAGTAAGTGAGTGTGCAAAAGTTTCTGTGTGTGTGTGTGTGTGTGTGTGTGTGTGTGTGTGTGTGTGTGTGAGAAAATCTGTCTCACTCCTAAAATAATTATTCCAACCGAGAGCAGGACTGATAAGCATGCACTGAAGTGCTACTACGGACTTCTCCAACAGTAGCCATGGAGACAGCTTTTCTTTTCTGTGAGGTGAATGCTAACATCGCCTGTGTACTGCCTCCTTTCCTCACACACAAAACTCCTAAGTGTATCTGACAGGCCATGCCTGGAAACAAAAGAACTTTATCCCCCACACTAAAGGTTCACTGTCTAGTTGATTAAGGATAATAATAACAAGAATAATACGTTTTTTAACCCATGGGTTCTGGTTGCTTCTCAAGTGGGCGTGGCCAAACCGTTTTCATTACCGTAGCCAGGTTAGATACAATGACTTTATTGTGAAGGCATGACATGAAAGACACACACCTAAACAACATTTATTTGTTATCTAATGCCCAGAGAAAAGCCTCACACAACAGACATGCGCTAACACACAACTCAACAACAAAAAAATGAGTAATAATAATGAGACGAGGAAATCCCTACAAATAATGAATGTTGTTTTAAAAAAAAGGTTTGGATAGTTTTCGCTTTATGATATAGCCAGGGATTATATTCTCTGTTAGAATATTTCTGCACAACATTATACTCCTTATGAGCTTTCAGTCTTTCAGGAGATGTAGTGAGTGTTCCTGTATCATTCACACTGACCAATCACAGCGAGGTTCAACACATTGTTTGGTTTGTGACGTTGGCAGGCACACTCATGACAACAATAACTGTAATGGTGAAATTATCCGATGATTTGGAAGTTAAGTTAAAGTTGTCTTTGTCACATATATATTACTGCACAGTGAAATTCTTTCTTCGCATATCCCATCCTTGGGGGTTCGGGTCAGAGCACAGGGTCAGCCATGATGCAGCGCCCCTGGAGCAGTATGGGTTGGGGGCCTTGCTCAACTGCCGAACAGTGGCAGCTTGACGATGCTGGGGCTTGAACCCAGATCTTCCGGTCCACGAAGAAGTCTATGGCATCAAAATTCAATTTGTCTTTATCATATTCAATAGTGAGCATGAGCCTTCTTGCGTTTTGACCCAAACATCACAAAGCATCACAAGGGTTAAAGCAGATTCACAAAACCAAAGGAAATATGAAGAACCTACTGTAAGATAAATATACTGAACCCAGTAACACACCACAGGATAGGAGGGGCTATGATAGCAGGAAGTACATGTCACTTTGCATTTATAGATCATCACATCCTTTATTCAACCGTGTGTGTGTGTGTGTGTTTATTTTTCTTTTTAGGTCCAAGCACATGGTGGCCCTGGCTGAAGCATTACACAAAGCAGAGCTGCACAAAAATGACCTGGAGCTTGAGCTGCAGATTCTGGAGGAAGCCGCTGAGATGGTGGTGGAAGAGGAACATGAGGAGCTAGTAAAGAAAGGGCAGCAGGAGCAAACGAAACAATGCGAAGATGAGGATCATGACAACAATGGTGAGGAGGAGCAAAAAGGAGTACCAGACGGACTAGCAATGACTTGCCCCTGCTCCCAGGAGCTTGAGCATGGAGAAAGTCTGATCTGGGAGCTGGGAGAGAGGCTGGAGGAGGAGCCGAGTATCAGGGAGGACGTGCCTCAAATAACCGTTCCCTCCAGCAGCACAGTGAGAGAGGGAGAGGTGGAGGGATTGAAAAAGACAGACGACTCCCAGTTCCCTGAAGCTCCGGATGGAATTAAAATCGCAAAAGCAGCAAGTGACACGGATCTGGAAGAGAACCGGCAGTGTAACATACGCATCTTGAATACTGAGGAACTAGACAGCGACGATGAGGATGAGGACCAGCTGAATCAGTGAGTGCTCACAGGGATCCACGAAGACAAACTGGACTGTCTTTCTTTCATTTTGTTTATACCTGAATTGAAACACTTAAAATGAATGTAGTAATGTATACTTTTTTGCAGTACAGTTGATTTGACTTGTTATTTTTCCGACTTCATTTCAATCATAGATGAAATTTATTTGAGATTTTTTACTGGCTTTGTTTATTAAAAATACTGCTCCATAAAGTTGTAGTTCTTAATATAAATTCAGACACCACCTGCATTTATTCTGCTTCTCTTTTCTCTGTAACTTCACATTTAAAGGCCTTGTCATTTTTGGAACATGCCGAGCCGTCATCATGTGTGACAGTGTCAGTGCTCAGATACTTTTTTTTTTTTTATTGTTGTTGAAACCAAACCCGCACTCCTGTCAGCCCTCCATGCTGACTAATGGAAGATTAGCTTGTTTCAGTTACGCTCTGTCGTCTCTCCTTGGAAGTAAAACAGCAAGGGGCAGTCGCTGAACGATAAACGAGGAGGGAAGGCATATCAGCAGGAAATGTCAACTTCAGCCCTGAGTAGCTCTCTGGGGAAAGTGGCTAAAGCTGGGAGAGATTGCAGTTCCAGCTGAGCTATTGCTAAAGATGTTACACAGCCAAAAACCAATTTTTTCTTTCTTTTTTTTTTTTTTGCAAAGACATCCATTTTGGTGGTTTATCATTTTGCATCCTTTTTAAATTGACAGCTAAGTCCCAGATGTTTCCCCCACTGTTCATTTACTTTTTAACCAGGACACTGAAACAGACATTTTCAATCAGTATAAACAAATGAATTATTTTATAGCCACGAGTCTAATATTAAAGTAGTCAGGACTCAATAGTTGGATTTCAGTGTGAGGTGTTTTTACCTCTGTTGGGATAAATTTACGCAGAATTTTAGTGGTTGAATATAACGGCTTACATTTTTACACCCATATGTACAAGAACTTGGAGCCTCTCAGAGAGCAGAATTTAATATCACTGTTTCCTTAGGAACTTTTCTATGAAAATATTTTCCCTAGTAGGCTAGGTAGAAAGAGAAAAACTTAAAACTTAGACACAATCTTAAAGTCCTGAGTGTCTAATATCATATGAGCCATTAACCACCACTGGGGAGTGAGACCTGACAAAGACATCCAATGGTGATCAGGTGCAAATTCGATTTTTTGGCTTCTGGTAAAAAAGAGTTAAAGCAATCAAAAAGCCTCATGCTGTTTTATGATTTGGTCCACTAATATTGTCATTTGGACTTGTGTGATGATTAAATTTTACTAGCTCAACTATTCATTTTTAGTAGTCATCATTTCCTTTACAGCAAATCAGAAGAACATTTATTTCACTGGTGCAGTTGAGTGAGTTTCATTAACATACTCGGACAAATTATAAATCGAATTAAATTCCCAGCTTCAGTATTTTCTTTAATCATATTCTTAGTTAGTTATTCACCCAAGATAAAAACTCATTAAGATTCATCTCTTTTACAGGAATAACCTGGCCAAAAAGGCACAACAAAAATTAGACACACCAATTAACATATGTTAAAAAAAACACGACAAAATGTAGTAGTATACAATCAGATATCACAGAAACAGCTACTATAAATTCAACCAGTGAAGGAAGTACAGTAAGTTTGAAAAGTTCCTGTAAGTTGTTCTACACTGATAAGGCATTGAAGTTTTTTTCTCAGCTCAGACCTAAAACAGAGAACAACAAGCTGAAGATTGTAATGCTTCTTATCTTAAAAAAAATAATAGTTGACACCATTACCGTAGGCACCAAGCCACATATTGATTTATAAATAAATCAAGTCCAGAGGTAGCAATTCAGACAGCATAGGGAGATGGGTGATGAGTTTGATGGCCACAACCCATAAGGCACTGTGAAAAAGGGTATCTGGACCAGGGAAGGAAACTGGAGTGCCCAGGTGAAGCCTCCAAGGCACGGAAAGATCATGCACACAGCAGAGGTGGGAATTGAAACCCCAACACTTGAGGTCTGAGGTAGTCATGCTAACCACCAAGCCTCCATTAAAAATAATATGTGGCTTGGCTGGTTGACACCTGGTTGTTGTTAACATTAATCCTGTTAATGACGTAAATAAATAAATAAATAAATGTGTTATATCTTACTAGAAAAATATCTTTATGAACTCACCATGAACTGAAATCATTTAATCTGGGACTGAGTATCCACAGCAAGGAAGCTTATGTCCTTCAACAGAGTTAAAACACAGTGACTCACTTTCCTTTTACTGCTTTTACATTATTTCTATTTCTTTATTTCTCTGTTCATTTCTAATTTTTAATTTAGTTATATATATGCACAGTCTAATGAGCATTAGGCCGGGTTTTCCATTTCACTGCAAGTTATATATCATATACAAGATATAAAAAGTCTAAACCCCCCTGTTAAAATGGCAGGTTTTTGTGAAATATGTTTTAAAAAAATCATGTTAGATCCTTTTCCATTCATTGCAAAGTCAAGACGTGCCAAACTGATCGACTTTTACTCACAGAAATTGAATGCTGTGATAAAATATATTAATTTTAGTGTGTGCACACTTATACAACCAGGTTATTGTATACTTTTCCATTTTTCCCCCTTGAAAAGGTATTGTTTTTCAATAAGCAATTTCACAAGGTGTTCTAACATGATTTAACTAGGTTACATGCTCTTTTTTTTTTGGTACATCGCAAAAAACTGCCATTCTAACAGGGGTGTGTAGACTTTTTATATCCACTGTGTGACAAAAATCTTGAAACTTGAGCACTGATTTTCAGATAATGACCCAGAAGCCTCTGTAGCAGGGGTCTTCAGTTTTATTCATGATGGGACGGTGCGGCTGCAGGCTTTCATTCCAACCAAATAAGAGGCACGCATTATAGTTGATTGGAGACCGAGATGAACTGATTAAACAAATGGAATAAGGAGTGGATCCTGCTTGGTTGGAATGAAAGCCTGCAGCTATACCAGCCCTTTTTGGAGAAGACTAAAGATTCCTGTCTGTAGAATCTGAAATCAAGCCTGCCTTAGCCTTTATGAGCTAGCATTTGAAGAGGACACAGGAATCATTTCTGCAGGAGATAAGCATGTTAATCTAGTAATAAGTTGAATACTTGAAGTCAAGTCTTGGCCATTTTTACAGTTAGACTAACTGTCACAGCTTTTTCTTGCTGTAGAACTCCACTTAAAATCAAAGGTAAAGGGCTATTAAGGCCATGACACTCCAAGTTCAGAAGTTGAAGAACTAGCATGGGACAGCTATACGCCTACAGAAAACATTTGTTTGTATCAGGCTCTGGTTTAGAACAACGTTCAAGATGAAGAAGAAAATGAAGAAATGAAAGTCTGTTTATTTATTCATTTGTTATGTGTTAAAATTCAGTTTCATTCTCACAGTGTCTGTAACGCCAAAGAACCTTTAAGAAGAAGAAAAACAAGATGGATGTTTTGTAAAGAGAAAGGTTTAGCTGAAATTTTAAAGTAGCAATAGATGTTTTGTGGAAAAACTGCAAGCTGGACCCAAGAGTGAGAGACTGGATGAAGATGAAGACTATAAAGAAGCTACCGAATATCTAATATGTGTAGTATAAGCAGATAATCTGGTGTCTGTCTAGCAGCCAGACCAATAATGTGAGGCTGTATCCCAAATTTCAGTAGTAAATAGTGCACAGAAGCACCACGCACCAGCTTCGGTTTCATTTCTAGCCATTGCTGAGCTGAACAGATAATCAGATGCCTTCTCCTAACGTAAGCAAGTCAGATTATTCAGCATTACTGCTAACACATTTGTAGCTGTTCTGTGAGTCTGCGTTATCTTCTGCTGTTGTTCTGTTGGTGGCTTTTATTAGAGTAGCAATACTCTGAGAATTTAATGAAACATTTCTTTTGTTGTTGGACATCTTTGGTCACAATGGCAGTAAATGGTCAATGGTTTCATCAGATTATGGGTTCTAAGACACTCAAATTTTAATTGAAGACCAAATAATTATTTTATAATGTGCAACTTTGTCTTTGGTCATGAGATGAGATTACGTGACCTCTGCTAAGGCGTCTGTCTTAAGCAATAGCTACAGACACAATGGTGGCAAATTCCAAACATAAATGAAATATTAATGAAATTATTATAATTAGCATAATTATAAGCCTACATCCTACTAATGGCCAGAAAAAATATCCTTATGGTCTCAAGCTCACCTCCATGATTTACTCTTGATGATTGATACCATGATTTTTCCCCCAACAGTGAACAGTTCCAAACTCCTCCTTTTCTCTCTGATTATCATTTCTACTGTCCTACTTGAGACTTCTTTCCGTTTATCTGAGCCCTCTCTGCACAAGCACTAGATGTTGATGAAACAGAAGGCAGGAATTTTCTTAAATCATAGATCTTTCGTTAGAGGATCTTCATCATATAATCTGACATGAAGAGCATATGTTACCCAACGGTCTGTTATAGAATTCTGTCAAGAATTTATTGGCATCATCTCGTGCAATGTGACAAGTAATAATCTTAAAAGACTGCTGCAAATCGAACAGCGTAATATCGGCTTTGCAGAGGTGCTGGGAGAGTGCTGAAGGCCTGTGAGTGGAGGAATGGATGAGTTTAAAATGAGATTCATGAAGACTCGAGCAGTCCGCAGAGCCCTTGGAGTGACATGACAGAGCGAGACGGCTGTGCGCCTGCAGTGTGCCCAACCTCAGTCACAGAGAGAATCGGTTTCATCTCAACTTTTCTCTCTTTTTCCTCTTCCTCCACTGTTTCCTCAGAGGTGGTGATAATGGCTGCAAAGGCTCTGTGTACTGCTGCTGAGATGGATGGTGTCATTAAAGCAACTCCCCAAGAGAAGAGCTGACCACGCCGTCCAGCACTCAGGGGCCAAGCCATCGGTCTGACCACTATCAAATTGTCCTCCTTCATCCCACCATCCAAGGCACACTAGCAGTCACTCCCCCCCAGGGCCTGCCACTGATTAAGTGACAGAGTGTTGCATTGCTGTTTTTCATCTTAAAGAGCTCTATATTTCCTGTTATGAAGAGGCCGACTCAATGGATGCTTCTTCTTTTTTTATAGTATGAGATGCTTTTTTCAATGCTAGTTTTTTAATGGCTTTAACCTGTGGCTAAGAGGACATTTGTGCCTTTTAAATATATTCAGCTGACAAAATTAGATGAATGTGGCCCGTGTGTGTGTGTGTGTATGTGTGTGTTTTTCTCCTTCCCTCCAGCATCTGCAGAGTGAGGTAATTATGGCTGGCTCTGACATTGGTGTGAGGTCCTCATTAAACTCCCAGCTACTGCTTGTTTATGAACTTCCACTCCAGCAGCTGCTGTTTCTTACGTGTGTGCGTTTGTGTGTGTGTGTGTGTGTGTGGTCTGACCGACATCTGTTGATTGGTCAGTTTTTGCTTGGATCAGGTCTTTAAATTCCCTCCTGGAATGAAGCGCTTGGAAAAAAAAGCTTCTCTTAAAACCCTGCTGATAAAAGTCAGGGGTGTTAGGTGATACCCAACGCCTATATTTTTCCGTTCAATGTTTCTTTAGTGACTTACAATGTTGTCAGCTGTCCTGAGCACCAATGAGTCTTGCTATTAGAGTCACTTTGCCATAACACACTGTCATTCTCCCTCTATGCATCACTAACCTACTGTAGGTTTATTGCTTTGCTTCCAGACCAAGGACAATGTCTCTACAGATCATACACACATACACACACACACCCACACACACGCCCTAGACATACTCGGCAGCTCTTGCTTATGAAACTGATAGAAGGCTCAATATCGTCTCGGTCCTTAGAGCAAAGTGATTCTTGTGCTTGAGCTGATGAATAGCCCTCAAGAAGAAATGAATCTGTGGCACTCCAGAGCCTGCCTTCTCCAGTGACTCTGCCCGATTGCTTTTGTTCTCTCTCTCTCTCTCTCTCTCTCTCTCTCTCTCTGTCTCTCTCTCTGTCTCTGTCTCTCTCTCTCTCTCCTCCCCCTGAAAAACCGACCTGTAAACCAGTGCCATAAATACTTCCTATACCCAAGCAGTCTATTCAGGTCTGTTCCTGTTCCCTAGCTTAGAATCATCTAGAACATGTACAGTGTGTTGTTGTGATCCACTTGGTTGTTCTAGCGTGCCTGAGATTGCTGAGCTCTGTATTTGATTTGAGCTTCAGTTTAAGTGCTGTTATTCAAGGTGTGTTTCTTCGAAGTGACGGTTAAAGCACGAGCTTCTGACTGGAGCTATGTAAATCATGCAGGGGAGTGTTGAGTTCAGGCAGGGAACTCAGAGAACGCCCTCTAACAGCTCTTAACAGACAAAGCTTTGCTGATACATGCTAATTGCCACTGTGTGTGTGTGTGTGTTGGTGTGTGTGTGTGTGTGTGTGTGTACATGTAAAACACATGGCATCAGACGCTAGTTCCTCTGCATATCCAGCACTCTCGCCCTGTGTAAGTGTGTGAGAGTCTCATTAGCTCACCATTGTCCAGTCATTACCTCTTAAATTGCGTGGTCTCTTGGCGCTGCAGTGAATAGTGGGCCCCACAGGGTAAAGTAACAATTAACACAAGTGTCAAGTGTAAGTCTCTTGTCATCAGTCGGAACATGCTGTCATTGTTGCGTCTAGCCAAGTGATATCTTGCTCCCGAGAGGAAGTGTGTTAAATGAGCTTTTTCACCCTAAACGATATGATATTTTGTGTGTGTGTGTGTGTGTGTGAGTGAAAATTAATAAATGGCTTTCCCTCTGCAGGCTACGCTGTCAAGATTGAATTCGAGTTCACAGTCGTTCAGACAAAAGGCACAGTCGTCAATGTGATTTTGGATTTTAAACAATTCTCACAGATGATCAATATTTCAGCAGCTTGGCTGAGAAGCAGAAGTCGGTAAAAACTTCTGGGGGAATTGGAGGCAGGATAGACGGATATCATACATCTCTTTATCAGTCCATCACCCCTTCCCCACCCCTCTTTACCTCTCTCCCTGTCTCTCCTGATTCTTCTCTCTGTATGTCTTGACCCCTCTCTCACCAACTTGCTCTACTTCTAACTATCTCCATACGTCTTTTCGTCTCAGTCTGCATCTCTCTACATGTATCTCTATCACTTCCTCTCTCTCTACACCTATTTCTTTGTCTCTTTCGTCACTTCTCTCTCTCTATTTCTTGACCTCTTTTTCTCACTGTTATGTTCTACATTGTTTTCTCTCTCTCTCTCTCTCTCTCTCTCTCTCGCTCTCTCTCCTTTCTATTTCATCTCTCACTACTTCCTATTTACCTCTTTCTTTTAGCACCTTGCTCCACCTTCAGACCCCTCCCACCCCCCACAAACTCCCTCCCTCCCTGCCTCTGCCTCTCTCCACTTTATAAACTGTTCCAGAAATGATTGTAGCCAAACAGAGCAGTTTTCCTGTCTTAACTAGCATTAGACTGAAAAACATGGCTTTGCATGGTATGAAAATTTGACCTGCTTTTCTTATTCCCAATTTCTGTATGATTTGGTTAAGGTTACTCTGTGGTTTAAAAGTGAACTGCTGCTTGTTTTAAACTATGAGCTTAGAGAAACTATTCATCCAACATGTCAGACATGTTTTTTTTCCTGAAAAAAAAACCCTTAAAGCTGGGAGAAAAAAAAAAGTAAACTTGATGTATCACTGTACTGCTGAAGAGCCAGCATTCTTTAGCAAAGTTATACCATATAATTCTGGTACAAAGCAGCGGTTCAGAAGCATGTAGTTGGGGCGCAAAGGCCATGTTTGTACAGCAGTTTTAGCCACAGTAGTGGTGACCCCATAGACCTGAAACATTCACAGAAAACCCACTCGTCTCTGCTCAGTGATGATCTGCATTAACAATCACAGGGTTTTTCCCCTCGATTGCATTTCAGCCTACCTGACCCCAAAAATTCATTAAAACAATGTAAATTTCTCTGTGGAATACTATAAATTGGGATCCCTCAGCCTCCTTTTCAGTGTCTGTCTTTTTCCCTCCTCTCTCACACAGCACACACCCTCGGGATGCAGTGTGTGAAAGGAGATCTCCTTGCATGTGCCTGCCTGAATGTGTCAGCTTGTCACCCCCAGACTACCCCCTGTGGCTCATGGAGCATAGCAGTCATCGCCTGGCTAGTGAGGATTACATCTGGACATCACACAGACATGCCCGCTCGCACAGCAGGACCGCCGAGGCAGCGTACGGAGAGCAAGAGCGAAGCCAAGATACACATGAATTCATGTCAGGCTCAAACCACTCTGCATATACACACATCCAGACAGCACCTATGCACAGTCAGGCCTGGCAGTCAAGGCCAACGTGTGCAGTTATACAGTCTAGAATTGCCATGGCAACACACACACACACACACCATGTACGATAGGAGGGGGTGCGTCTGCCACAGTAGCACCTTATCATCAGCACAGCACGTCGTTAGTGTGTCACACTGCTGCTGTCTGGACCTCACACACACACACACACTCTTTCTCTCTGAGGGAATGTCAAGGACTCTCTTCGCCTTGTCATAACCTTCACTGCTGAAACACGATGCAGTGCCTGTAACAAAACCTCTCTCACTCACTAGTGCGAACATGAACTTGATCTTTGTTCCTAATGAACTAATTAAAACCTAGGTATATTCCTAGATTTTAACAGCACTTTGCTACACCAGAAGCATTCTTTGACCATTCAAAAAAAAAATAGGTAAATAAATAAAAAAGCATGACATGCTGGGTAACCGTATTGCACTTTGCCAGTGGCAGCTCTATTGGAAACTCCCTTCCTGGATAAGGCCTTCGAAAGTGTGTCGAGGGAGATAAGATGCCAGTGCATTAAGGGAATACGCTGGCTGCTCTGGCTCTTGCATAATCTCTCGTGGGGATGCAGAGTCCATTATGCTCTTGAGGGTGAGACTGATGACTTTTGGACCAGCAGTAATTACTCACTGCTGCTAATCTTTTCATAGGGCTCTAAAACAGCTTGTTTATTACGTGAAATTGTAGTTTGCCGAAAAAGGGACATGAGAGTTGCTTGTCACTTTCCTCTTGCTAAAATAAGACAACTAGGCTGAATATTTCATTTAAAAAGAAGTCACTTTACTTAAAGGAATATTGTATACTACAGTATTTTTTCTACAACTTCCATTTCAAACATTTATGAACACCGCTTTTTTTCGGAAAACTTCTTTCCTTCTTTGATGTAAATTTCATCCGTCATACACACTCCAGTAACTTTTATATTGCTCAATGTCACAGTGGATCTAAAGCTAACCTTGGGAACTTTTTGCATGAACCAGGAATACACTCACACCTCACATCTGGGGCAATTTTGCATTTTTGTCCTAAACAAACAACATGGAAACAGGAAGAATGTGCAAAACGCCACAGAGACTGTAACCTGAGATCAAGTGTCTTGATCAAACTACCACCTGATAAAGAGTTACCTCATAGTTATTAATTGGTTTTTAACCATGCAGATAATAAAGGTAGGGTGGTGGTAGCTCAAGTGGTTAAGGCTCTGGGTTGTTAATCAGGGTTTTCCACTTTATACAATAGCTACAACAATAGTTTTCCACTTTATCCTTTGGGATTCATTTCTATGGTTAAAATCAGGAAAAGTGTATGGTAAACCTATGCAGAGCTGTTGTCTTAGGCAGCCTTGCATATAGATTTCATGTCTCATACGTTAGTTCATCCATAAGAAAGCTTTCATTGTTCTATATAGACTATAATATATTGAAAGGAACAGCAAAGAGATCTTCAACCGTCGGTATGGCCTCACCTGAGGCTAGATCTCATCATCGAGGCGGCCTGTGATTACCTGCGAAAACTGAAGCAAGTGGAAACCAAAGTCTGCAAAAGAACTGCGACAAGTTCTGCTTGAAAGGCTTGAAATAACCTGCTGGATAATTTACTTATAAAACTGCATGACGGTTCGTCTGAGAGGACTGATGCAACTTTAAAAGCAAAGGCAACAAAGGCAGTGAAGGCAGCAAAGTCTGGCCATGCTACATATGGATCTGATTTAAATTTTGCTGTTGCTGCTGAACGGCACAGTGACACAGCGGGTAGTATTCCTGCTTCACAGCTCCAGTTCTCATTACTGTGTGGAGTTTCACATGTTCTCCCTGTGTCTGTGTGGGTTTCCTCAGGGTTCTCAGGTTTCTTCATACCTCCCAAAAACCTGTCAATAGGTGTACACCTCTAAGTGTGTAAATGTGTGTGTGTGATGGACTGGTGTCCTGTTCAGGCCGTGTTCCTGTGTCCCGCTATGTTTTCCACCCAGTTTTCATCACCCTGACCAGATGATGAATGGATGAACGTTTAATGCTCTTTAAAGTGCTTTTCAGAAGGGGGTCTTAGTGGTTAACGCATTTGCCTCGCACTTCCAGGGTTGGGGGTTTGATTCTTGCCTCTGCTCTGGGTATGCAGCATTTCAGGGGTTTCCTCAGGGTACTTTGGTTGATAGGTTGATTGGCATTTCTAAATTGTCCGAAGTTTGTATTTGAGTGTATGTGTGATTGTGTCCTAAGATGAGCTGGTGTCCCATGCCTTGTGCCTCAAGTCCCCTTGGATAGGCTCCAGGTTCCCTGTAACACTGTGTAGGATAAATGCTACTGAAATAGATGAAAAGATAGATAGATGGATGGATGGATAGATGGAAACTTTTCAGTATTTTTGAAAGCATCTTTGCTATCCAGCCTTTTTTACGCATATGTCTACAAGTTTTGTGTATTGTTTAAGCCTGTATCTCCTACAGAAGACGATGCCAACATCTGGTCAGCTAGCTGCTTCCCGCTGCACAATTACTGACTTCAGATCCCTCAAGCTGAACTGGGGCTCCAGCCAGGACTAAAGGAAAATAGGTTCCGCTGTAATCTATTCCATCCCTGGGTGCATGGAATCTTTACATGCTCTAATCTGCCTTTGACACATAATCAATGAAGAAACCACCCACATGAAATTCATCTACTGCACTAGCGTCGTCCACTCGCCGTTGGCTTCGGTGCAGACTTCGCTGTTACACATCTGCCTAGCATTAGCATTGCTCTGAGATTTATTCGCTACGAATACCAAGGGCTCTCACACACCTTCTTTTCATATCAGCTGGCCAAGAAGTGAGGGAGAATTTCATACGCCAGATCCAGAGAGAGGCTCAGATTAGATTGCTTATAGTTTAATGTCCCTCACCGGCTGTACTGTAATATTAATATTGTCTTAATATCACAATTTGTAGAGTGCATGTAGGTATAGTGATACTGCTACAGTCTCGGAAAACTCATATGCCGTACATTTTTGTAATCTCTAAGAGAGAACCGTTGTTCCTCTAGTGCTCAGTGTTTAACACTATGATTGAAACAATAACCCTAGTTTAGGACATTAGAGAGGTTTTTTAAACATTTCTATCTCTAAATTTTATGGAATAAACGTCGAATGCTTGAATGTTTTGCATCTTCTAATAGACGTCATAGAGAGTCATACTCCTAAACCATGTAGACGGATCACGTACGAGTTGTTTTATTTTTTGCTAAATTGACGCAGACATTTTCCACTCCCTTATCCTCAACCCATGTTGTGATTCTCAAGTGTTCCTTTCAAATTCCACTCGGTAAGCTCTGGGTTTGAGCCTTCCAGCGCTTGGGTGGTGCTGTCAGTGGAGTGGAGCTAGGCATGCTTGCCTTTTATAGTCCAGACAATTTGTGTTCTCACAGAAAAGAGTGCGGCTGCAAAAAAAATGAGACTATAACCAGTTTTGGTTTGGAGAGGGTCTTGTTCTCTGACATGTGCTTCTTGGCAACTCACCATATAACCCGTGAGAAAGAAACATAGGAAACATTCACAGTCTGATTAATAACACACATGAATTTGAGATGAGTAGAAATATCTTGGGGAAAACCATGTAGTTTTAGAAGTAATGATGCTACTCAATCATGGTATAACATTTATATGCTTAGAAAAAAAAAGCATAGATAGGACAATGCTCTAGATGTGAAATGTAGTTTCTTTTCCACTATAAAATGCCTTTGTACCATTTTCACAGAGCCTGTCTCATTAATTCCAGTAGATAATATCAGATGGATGTTAGTGGTCTGGTCTGGCCTGAATACTCTTGTGGTCTTAAGAGTACTTGGCAGAAACACCATCTCGCCGTGTGGGATTTTTCTGCTGCAGTTATATGGATCAATGCATAACACATGACCTGTCCTGGGTGCATGTTTTACAGTGAAATGCTTCGCCCCAGTGAGCCCACCACATCTCTCTGGCACACACACTTTATCATTCACTCTCTCTCTGTCTATTTTTCTCTCTCTCTCACACCCACATACGTACATTTCATGCCTCCGAGCCCACAGTGCGCGAAAGCAACAGGCACAAACAATGATTTCTTACTCAGGACAGAATGATCACTCTACATCAAGGGCAATGTCTTACTGGATTTATCTCAGTGTCTAAATACTACATCAATATAATTGTTTTTTTTTTTTAAATAGAAATACACATCCGGTAATTTAGTCTGTGTTATGTTGGGAGTCAATGTTAAGCAACTAATGAGAATAGGAAAGAGGTAGATAGCATGGAGGTTATGTAATGCCACTACCTATTGAAATCATAATGGGAAATTATAATAAAAAAAAAAAACTGACTCTAGTTCCTCAACCTTATCTACATCTTTCAAGTTTTTCATAACTGATCTCAGCTAAAGATTTCCACAGAACTGTTTTTTATTTATTTATTTAGTTGATATTTGTGTTGTATACACACATAATATTTCCTTTTAAAACTTTTTTTTTTTTTTTTTTTTTTACCAGGGGTTAAAAAAATTAATCTGTTTTGTGATGTCTGGTATTCAGCTCTGAATTTATTTGTCACGTCAAACTCTCCAGAGGTGATTAATGGCTCATTTGAAAGTAGATATGCTGGGCTTAAAAAAATTGTCGTTTCTCATACGTATTTTTGTTTTTTCCTAGCTTACTAGGTCCAATATATTTATAGAAAAAATAATATAAAAAAAATCACACAAGCGTTTTTATCTTCAAAGTAAATGGTGATGTCAAACCCATTTCTACTCTCTGAGATGCCCCGAGTGTTTGTTTATAACCATCTAAAATCTGAAGGTGTTATCTACAACCACTAAAATTCGGTGTAAGGTTATACCAACAGAGTTAGACATCTCATATGTCATGTCTGATAAAAAAGACATCTCACACTGAAAGCCAACAGTGTCTTGACTCATTTTATATCAGACCTAAAGGCGATAAAATCATTCAGTTGTTTAAACTGATTGAAAATGTGTGATAAGTCGATTTCAATTCTGCAGGCAGAGTGGAACACCGGTGTCCTGGTACAAAAGAGTTAAATTATGTTGATGCTATGAGAAGAAACTAGTAGCCTAATTTAAACCATCCCTACCCTGACCAGGCACTTAACAATGCGATGCTGTTAATGATGCTGCACTGTGCAAAAGGATATCTAAAAAAAAAACCCCTTTGTGCAGGGTTAAAGGGTTTGGTCAAGGATCCAACAGTGGCACCTTGGTGGTGCTGGGGCTTGAACCCCTGATCAGTATCCATACTTGCAACACATTATCTGTTCATTTCCAGTCATGTATTCGGTTAAATCTATACAGTGGAATTGCAAACAGTGACAAACTGTTGCACCTGGGTGCCCGCATCAATCATTCAGTGGAAGTTCTGAATAGCATCATCAGGTGATGCCCTTGAGTTTACTACCAAGAAAATACATGAAGCGCAGTTCCATCATGTATTCTGGCATGATGGAGTGCCAGAAGGTATCATTACGGACCAAGGACACCAACTTCACACTCCAGTTAAAAGACATCTGAGCTGCGCCTTAGGGCCAGACTTCCGTCCTGGACGTGTCCTCAGTAGAGAGTTTTCAGAGCGCTGTCTCTGCTGTCAGCTCATCACCTGGCCCTCATAAATCCCTTACTTTTTTTTTCCCCCACAACCACCTCAAGTTGCATCTATGCATACACCACCTAGTCATATCCACTCGTGATTTATTTTCCTTGGCTTTTTAATCAAATTTGCTTCTTACACACGGATTTGTAGATCAGCATTTCTCCTCATTACCATCATGTCACAGTAAATATCACAGGAAATTTCATAAAATTAAATTAAAGTGTTTTAGTCTCATTTTGATTCCTCTGCTGAAACTGACGCTGATGAATTGCCATGTTTTATGAAACACAAATGGCTTTTTATCTCCTGTATAGTACTTAAATTTGGCACAATCATCCAGAGGAGATAACTCGTAATTTACACCTTATTTCATGGTGGTGAAAGACGTATGGCGAACATCTCTTTTTTTTTTCCAGCGGAAAAACAATCTTCACTGAGTCATTTTTTCTCTAAAGAATGAATTTGATTATATCACCCCATGTTTTTTTCAGTGGCATTTCATCAGTCAGTTTTACTGTCAGGAAACATAAATGTTTCCCGTGTGTAATCAGCAACAGTACTGAAATCTCCTCTGAGACCGGAAAAAAAGCATGTTCTGTGCTGTCTTTCTCATCTGCTCTTTTAGCATATGCTCTTTAGATATGTATTATACATTACAGCTGTAGGACTCAAGACACTGGAACACTGAGATATTTAAGATACTTTCTGCATTGACTTGGAATTGGCTTGGATGTTGGTCTAAATTTTGACTTAAATGAGAATTTGTAAATATTGTATATTGAAAGAGAGAGAGAGAGAGAGAGAGTGTGTGTGTGTGTGTGAGAGAGAGCGAGAGAGAGAGAGTGTGTGTGTGTGTGTGTGAGAGAGAGAGAGAGAGAGAGAGAGAGAGAGAGTGTGTGTGTGTGTGTGTGTGTGACAGAGAAAGAGAGAGAGAGACGTCTTTTGTAGGCGCAAGTCACATAATGAAGCCAGTTTAAAAGTTTTACTATTACTAGATTTCAATTAAAGGCTTGACCTCCAAAAGGATTTGATCCTTTTCAACATGATTTCATTTGAACTTGATCATTGTTTGGTATCAACTCCTTTAAAGACTTTACATTTACATTTCTGGCATTTGGCAGACACTATTATCCAGAGCGACGTACAAGAGTGCCTTATCAATGAATACATTAACACTGGTTCAATAGGTCACAGACTTAGGATACCATCAGCCTTTTTTTTAATCAGCATACAACATACAACAATACATAAAACAAACCCTAAGCCAGTGAAGGGAACACAGCGGTGGGGTGGTGTGGGAAAACTTACTCCACTAATGATTTCGAGTCTGGTAATCAGGTCAAGACTTGATCTTGACTCCATCTTGGCTAGATAGTCAAGTGCTGACCACAGCCCTCTTTGGCTCAAGTTTTTTTTAAAACTCTTTGCTCTAAGAAAGAAAGAAAAATAGTGATAATGTGCATGTAGTCTGATACTGTACACAGAGATTGACATTTATTTTAAATGCATCCATTAAAAGAAAGGCATTCAAGGGAATCTATTGGTACTGATTTGAGACATATTTCAAAAACCTACTTGACTGAAACTCTTGATATTCTGAACTGATGCCTGAGGTTACCTGTTTGATCATACTCTTCAGCTAAATTGCTTTAATATCGCCATGAAAGGTTCATATCTAGTGCAAAAATGCCACTGAGCTTTCTGTGAAAGCATGCTGCCACGGTAGCCTTGGTAACCTCCTTATCTTTTTTTTTTTTTTTTTTTTACATCATCACCACTCGTCTTCCACACAACTCCATTTGTCCAAAACCCATTTTCCCCTCCTTACCTAATGCACTTTTGCTCTCCTTAGCCTTTCTCAGTCTTCAACTTTTCTGCTATTTAATGTGGATTTACCACCCACATCTTCTTTTTAAACCTCTCTCTCGTTTTCTTTCTCTCTCCTTTTCACTCACCTTACTGAAGTCTTTGTTCATTGCATATTTAACACATTTAATTATCTGAGAGGATAATTGTAAGGCATCGTGTCCTCACACTCTTCTGAGAATGAAGCCCAAGGGTCCAAGGAATTGGAGTGAAAAAAGGCATTGTCAGGGCACTTGCTTGTACCTGCCTGAGTGTGATGGATATACAGTGTGCTAGTTTCAAGCCTGTTTCAAGAAAGAACAGGAGGGGGGAATAAGGAGAGAGAAGAAAGAAAAAGAAAGTGAGAGAGAGAGAGAGAGAGAGAGAGAGAAAGAGAAAGAGAGAGAGATGTCCTCAGTCATTGAGGTCACTTATGTAGTAGCTGAGTCACCAGAGTGAGAGAAAAAAAGAGGAAGAAAGAGAAATCTTTGGTTTAGAGTGAGTGTGTAAAATTCTCTTGCACAGTTTGGTTATTTCCTGACTAAACTTGGGAATTAAGTAGCAAGATGAATCAGATGTTTTTAACAAGAAAATGAGCAAACTCTGATAGTCTCTGCCCCTCCAGGACTGGAAATAAGCCCTGCTATAAATCAACTACTCTCTCTTTCTCTCTCTCTCTCTCTTTCTTTATATGATTGCTGCAAATGTACCTATGCTCCAGCCCAGAATTTGTTCAACTCCATGCAGAGAAATTGCCTCTGAGATGCATTAGTCTACACACTAATCAGTTAAATGGACTGAGTTCCATAGTACTGGGTGAGAGTCTATAGCATCATCCTGTCTCCACTTCCCCCATCTTTCTTTGCTGCAAAACCATTTCTATTTCTTGATATTTGCAGCTCTACAGAAGCACCGCAGAACGCATTTGCTGTGCATGGATTTTGTCAGCCCCAGACACTTGCATATACCACCAAAAAACATAAAAGTGTCTGTTTTCTGCATTTTCGTTCTCGCATAAAGCTTTGTGTGTTTGACTGTATTCTTATTGAGTGACGGCAGTTTTGTTAATGCTTGTAGGAAGCTGACTCGAGGAACTGCAAATCGCAAAACCAGGCTGTTTGAAAGGCACGTTACTGAACGTGAAGGTGGGGAGAACTAAACACCACCCGAAAGTGAGAGCTTGAGCTCTGGCAGCCAAAACAAAGCATCTCATTTTCTTGTTTAAAGGTACAGTGTGCCTAGTTAACAAACCATGGGATTGGGTTACCCCGTCTTGACATCTGTAGACATGCTCTAACACATGCGCGCGCACACATTTCCACATGCTTACGCGCTCAGACTTTCAGCTCTCGGGGCTTTGTTGAGAAAGTTTTTGTGAAGGCTGCATTGAATTCAACAAAGCTCGGCACCACTGAGTCAGACTCTCGGTCATCCTCTGTCTCTTGCATTCTTCCTCTCTGTTGGTCCGTCTCTGTCTATTGCTCCAAAATTCTTTTCATAACTTCTCCTTTGCTTTTCTAAAGCGAGTTTTTTCCTGTCTTTGCACTGTCTCTGTCTTATTTTGCTCACTTTCCCACCAGCACTAAGACACTACACATGTACCAGTAAGGAGGATAATCTACCTTCCCGAAGCTCTCCCTGGAGCCTATCCATGCCTCGTCTTATCACCAAGCACTCATCTGAACATAAGCAGCACTTAAGCTTATGCCAGCATATGATGGGGAAAGAGAGTGGGAGACAGAGAAGGCTGCCTATCTAAACAGGAACTTATGGAGGCATTCCACGTGTGGAAAAGGAAGCCGTGACCTCCATCCCCCACTCTCCCAGGATGCACGCGCACACACACACGTACGCTTATTCATGAAAATGGCACTCTAATTCAGTCCCAGAGGTCCGGGCCACAATTAAACCCCTACACACATCCATTTCTGTCTCACACAGCGCAGGATTCTATCCATTATAATGCACAGTGGCACCATAAATTGATGGTAATGTAAATCCTAACAATAATGATGATGTAATACAATTTCACACCGCTTAATAGACAAGGGCTTTCATTTCAAAATTGTGAAATGTAAAGTGGCAAGGCAATTATGAATTACTGTGTATGTGCATTAGATCATTAAAATTGTCACATTGTGCTAGTTATTGTAAAATCTTTGCCAGAACAGACTCAGAAAATATTTGATATTATTTTGATATCACTGTCTGTGTGGAGTTTTTCAGTTTATTTCTTGTGTTTGAGTGGGTTTTATTCCAGCTCCCACAAACGTTTGTATATGGGCAACTTTACATTGCACCGAGGTGTGACTGAGCATGCAAATGTGTGTGTGTGTGAGTGTGTGTGTATGTTTAATGCCCTGCAGTGGGCAAGTATCTTCTCTCAATCCACTGCCATTGGAAAAGTACATACTCAACATGAATAATTAATATTTTTCTGCCAAAATTGAGATGGCTTATTGGTTAGCACGCTTGCTTCCCACCTTAGAGGATAGGGGTTCGTTTCCTGCCTCCACTGTGTGTGCAGCGGTTGCATGTTCTCCTTATACTTCAGGAGTTACCTCCAGGTACTCTGGTTTATTAACTAAATGTATTGTAGGCTGACTGATGTCTCTAAATTCTCCATAGTATGTGAGTGAATGTGTGTAATTGTGCCCTGATGGACTGGCACCCCATCCAAAGTGTCCTTTGCCTTGGGCCCTGAGTCTGCTGGGACTGGACTCCAGGCTCCTTGTGACCCTGTGTAGGATAAGTGGTTGAGAAATTGGAGAAATTTCTGGATGTTAATTTCGTTAGGAATAAAGCAGTTCTCCCACATCACCACACTCTAGTTTCCTGTAGCTTCCCAGATCAGATTTAAAACATCAATGCTCACTTACAAATCCAGAATTAGAGTGTTTCAATCCTACCTAATGCGTCTTCTTAAACCCTTGTTCTGCAACACGTTCCCTATGAACCTCTCGGACTGGCAGCAAGCTGGTGGAATTTTCCCTGACCGATTTGCTGAATCACTGGCCGTCTTCAAACAAACCCTGAAGTCCAGATCTCATCTCCAAACACTTCATCAAGCACTAAATCCAGAGGGAAACAAATCTAAACTTCTCTTCTACAGGGCTACTTAGTCCCTGACCTATTTGTAGTAGCATGAGGAATTGTTTTGGTGCACTCCTGTAAGTTTCACTGGAACAGGGTATTTGTCAAATGCTGCAAATGGAAATGTTTAATCGCATGTTGTCTGATCTCCAAATGAAAGATGACTTCTCCTCTAACTCCTCTAACGTCCATTTAAACCCCTGTTCATAGAGGTGTAATTAGAAAGAAACTAGGTGTTTAGCGTCGAATAAAACAAACAAACCGAAGATATCTCTTAATTCTGCAATATCTCAGATTGAGGTCAGGGTTCGAGATCAAACAATGAATCAAATGGAACAAAATTTCTTCTTCTTTTTTTTAACTGACAGTATTGGTCTATATAACCAGGCACTGAAGTCGTCAGGAATCCTAACAAAAATAAGTAGAATAGAAATGTTACAGCATGGTATTACAATTATTATTGAATTCTCAATTCTGCCCAGTCAGTGGTGGTGATTAATTTTTTATAACAGCAGTTCTGATAGCAGTACCTGGTTTTAATTCAAATCACAGGGCTATATTAAAATACTCATTCTAATACACGGCCTTTTTTTAATTCACATGATCGTTGTGTAAGTCCACAGGGACCAAAGGTCAGATTAAAATTTAATTTTCTATTAAAAAAATTAATTTAAAAAAATACCTCTCATTGAAACACTTCCTGTTTGTTTGTTTTCTGTAACATGACAAGCTGCATTGTCTATAATGATTATTTATAGCGGCTCTTGAATTGCAAAAGCGATCACAAAACACCAACCTGTTCCACAACACTAAACCTAACTATAAACTGATTAGTATAATGTGTCATTCTTTAATTACTAGTTGTTTCAATGTTGACAGGTTGCTGTGGTTTATGTGGAATAAAAAGAAATTTCAAAGGGTAAATAATCCACTTCGTGGGCGGTAACAATAACTCAGCTTAATGTCAGACTGCATCATATCAGCCTGTCACTGATTACTTCCTATAAGCGCTCTCTCCATTGTGTTTTATTCTTTTACTTAGAATAGTGTCACAATAGATAGAAGGCCTTCAGATAGAGATGGTGTACATTGATTGTAAGAATTTTCACAGGGTTTTATGTTAAATCTCTGAATGCAGTAGTATTTGGAAAGAGTCTGGAAAGAGACATACATTAAAATGATAGTTTAACAAAAATTGCAAGTTACCACAATTGTCTGACTGAGAAACTGTTTTTTTCTTGTGTGTGTGTGTGAGAGAGAGAGAGAGAGAGAGAGAGAGAGAGAGAGAGAGCATACGTATCACTATAACCTCTGTGTACTGATCAGTCAAAGCATCTTTGAAGTCTCACACACACACACACATATGGTAGGTTCAGCCAACAACAAACAGTCCCTGGGGCAAACAGCCAGATGTGTTTTATCTGCAGGGTGAAAGGTCAAGTAGAACAAATCACACAGAGTCATTACCAATAGCAAAACAACTCTCTTCTCCACAGGTACACGACTCATCATTTATTTTGGTTCTGCTAATTCATGTCCATACCTGAATCTAGAATGTTCTCATTTGTTTTTATGATCACACGGACGATTAACAGATATGTGAAGAGTTGGTTTATTAAGTAAGGAGCATGTGCCGATACAGTAAGACAGTGGCGAATATCAGGTGAAAGTGCACACCTTACAGTAAATGGAGCATTTTATTATTTTTATTTATTTATTTTTTTTACAGTAAATGGGACAAGTGGAAAAAGAAAGAAAAACTAAAGGTAAATGATCCGGGTAATGGCGGAAAAGCTCTTGACCTTTGCACCAGAAAAAGAGCTTACTCTTAGTGTTTTGATTTTGTTTCCTCTGTTCTGTCTTCCTCCTCCACAGCAAAAAAAAAAAAAAAAACGATGTTCCTTCTGATAAAAGCGTCCTCTGTATGAATAAATAATGAAAATAAATAGCTACCGTTTAAGGAGGCTATATCAATGAACATGAGAGGAACAAGAAACCAAGCCACATGTCATTGAGAGGCCCACACTATACGAGTTCCTCTGTTATAGTATCAATTTCAGACACTTACAAGGTACTTCCTGTGGGTCCAAAATTAATAGCAGAAAGACCCTTTTTTCCTAACATGTGGAGTATAACTGTATACTCAGCAGACCGGTATATTTGTTATAATCTATTACACATTTTTTACAGTAAAAAAAAAAGTTGAATCATTGTGTGTTGAACCTGTGATGAACTTAATCTTCCTAGAAGCCCCTGGACTAATAGCTGTAAAGGAACACTTAATCATCAGTGAATCACAGTATTGTGCATTTATGTATATATGGGGGGTTTTCTTCCTTTGCTTTGGACCCACTTTTTCCCCCCAAACACGCTAATTATTTTCATAATCAGCCAATTTGATTTGGGTCACTGCTGTATTTTCAGTGAGTCTTTCAGGCATTAATAGCTGATCCTAAATCTTGAACACACTAATGAAACTGTGCTATTCTGAAATACATTCTGGTCAACTTTTAACTGTTCCAGACTGTTCTGAAAGGTTAATCCTAGCCCTAAATAAGTTGAAATCATTTCTTCAATTGTTTTAAAATGTTATTTATATTGTGCATAATGTAATCATGACATAATAATATTTGCCAATTCTTTTGAATATAACTGTATATGCTTGAAGGACAGAGTGGCTGTTTGCCTTGCACCTCCAAGGTTGAGGGTTTCATTCCACACTCTGCCCTGTGTACTTCAGAAATTTCCTTGGGGTTGTTTGGTTTTCTCCCCCAGTCAAAAGACAAGCCTTGCAGGCTGATCTCAGAATTATCTGTAGTGTGTGTAATTGTGCTCTGGGGGTTTCGGGGGTTTCCCCCGCCTTGTACTTCGAGTCCCCTGGGATAGACTCCAGGCTCTCCTTGACCCTGTGTAGGGTAAATGGTACAGAAAATGGATGGATGGATGTATACCCTGTGAAACTTGTCCAGAAAAACCCTTCCGTCTTTGTAATTTAAGAGGGATCATTTCCGACCTCTATGATATTTGCTGTATTTTAACATTGATTAGTATCTGTTACAATAGATAAGTTTATTTTCTTCACTATCAATAGTAAATCCCAGCACTCTTATATACTGTATTATGTGTCATAGAGAGTGATTCATCACATTGACACAAGCAGCCACCTGAGGACACAGGCAAATTACAGACTGACATTGAAGTAAGCAAACTAAGCACACATATCTAGGTTAAGTAAAATACCCTGTTTTAACTAAAGCTAATGGGAAAGCAACAAGATGTGAAATTAGACAATTTATTGATCAACAGTATTGCAGTGTTAAATGAACACAATTATTTGGTGGGCTGCTGCTATTAGCAGTAAAAAAGAAAAGAAAGGAAAAGAAAAGAAAAAACAGGCTTTCTGTGATTACACTGTAGAAACAAAGGGTTGTGGAAACCGGACCATCACACCCATATGTGCTTTTTGTACAACCCATTCCAGACGTTGCCCCCCTTTTGCTATTAACCTTCACTCTTGTAGGACGGATTTCTAGATTGCTGTAGGATTTGTGATATTCAGCCATTAGCGAGGTCAGGCACTGATGCTAGGTGATAAGTCTTCCGGTTCATCACAAAGGTGTTCGGTGAGGTCGAGGTCAGGGCTCTGTGCAGGCCACTTGAGTTCTTCCACACCAAAATTGACAAGCCATGTCTTTATTGTGCACAAGAGCATTGACATGCTGGATCATGTTTAGATGTCCTAGTTCCAGTGAACGGAAATTGTAGTCCTACAGAATGCAAGAAGATTCTATACAATCCATTGCTACACATGAATGGCACAGACAAGTATCCACAAACCTTTGGCTATATAGTGTATTACAATCCACAAGCTGTAAAATATAATTTGTGCACATGCTGTATTCATTATTCACAGACTGCCGTTTTCAGATGCATCCACCACAAGCATTTATAAGCATGTAATTGAAGCACAATCTGAAACTGATGATACACCAGTTACTTAGGATAGTGAGCCAGCAATACTTTTTTTTAACACAAATCTGAACCAATACAAGATGGAAAATCCTCGTCTTTTCTTTTGTTTTGAACAACATATTTGTCTATTCAACATGTCAATGGATCCCCTGGGCCTCCTCCTGGGACAACAACCCCCTCCCCAATTACCCTCTGTTGACATCAGTGGGTATGGAAAAAAGAAAAATTGAGGCTTTCTTCATTTTCTTGCACGCTGGAAAAAATACATAGAGCTTTAGTTCAAGAATTTTAATCAGATCATCCCATGTGGTCTATGATTATGACCATAGCTGAAATAGTCATCTAATGCAATTGAGTCTTGTAATTTTGCATCTTGGCTGCTCTCAAGATTTCAAACATCTTAACAACGTCAGGGATTTTTTTTTTTCTTGCCATTTCCTCATTATGGTACAAACTTGGATTTCTTTTAAGATGCTCTGTGGTGATTTCTGCTGTTAAAATTATTAAACAATTGTGGGGAAAAAAAATTATTGAACTGAAGAATTTTTTTTTTTTCGGCACATGGCCATAGTCAGCAGGTTCTGTGAATATTGAGTTTCATGTTGGATCAAGAATGAAGAACAAAGGCAGCATCTGGGTTTGATGTGGGAAGAAGTCGTCTTGATTTCTTCTTTGTGCTCTTGCAGTATTTCATTGCCAAAATCATTTGAAACATCGCTTCTAATTTGCCCTACACCCACATGTATCACATTTTTAAAAGGCAGGAAGATAAGGAAATTGGTAGCAGCAGTTTATCTGTAGGTATTTCACAGTCTGGATTTTTAATTAACTCATCATTAGTGTTATTTAATGCAACTTCAAAGGTTCCTCTACTGAAGAAGAAGCTGATCTAATATGTCCATATGATCTAATATTGCCCAAGTCACTGCTCATGAATGCACTTTTTCTTAAGACAAGCTTGAACATAAACCCGGAGATGAATGACATGATTGACAGCTTGTGCATACCAGAGCATTTCATTTATCACTTACAAGGTCTGACAGAGACAAGGGCAAATCAGATGACAATGACCCAGTGGTACATCCTCTTGTAAGAGAGACAGGATGGGCACAGTGACATGTGAGTGACCAAAGCCTGACTAGTAAGACTGATGATCCACACTTCACATCCCCCACAGAGTGGCCCTTGTCTCTGACATCAGGAGGGTTGTCAGAGTCGTACGCTCTTGTCCCCATGCAGCCTTGCTCTGGAGTGAATCAACAAGTGAGGGGCTGAACTACTGAAAAAAAAAATTAATGACATAAATGTGGTCAGCTTTAGCCCTGGACACCTACTGCCATGCACGCATTAACACATTTCATTCATTCCATCAGCTAATAGTTCATAATCCGCAGTTAGTGAGACAGGTGTGTCAGAGCAGAGAACACAATGTACTGATGTGCTGAAACTTTAGACATATTCAACAATTAAGACTTTACAAACATTTCAGCATCATCTTTTCTGAATTGCTTTATGGTATAATTTGTGTGTGGGTGTACTTTTTGTTTTTGACAGGGGATAGGGGTTAAAGGGATTCAATCCTGAGCTTGATCTACAGATCATCTTGCATGTGAGCACGTGCCTGAAGTCCTACTGAGGATGCCTTACTCCCGGTGTTCCCGGGATACGCTCTGGATCCACCTCATCCCAGGTGAATGACCTAACAGCTGCGCCGTGTGTGTGTGTGTGTATGTGAGGGATGTTCCACTGCTTAAAACATGGCTCTATCTTCAGCTTTCTGGAACATTATCTGGATCTGCGCTGCTATCAGCTGCTTCTCACTCACAACCCTAAAGCCACACCTTGCTCTAGTATTTAGATGTCCATTATGTGGAAACCTTGATAAGCAAGATCGGGTGCATTACTGAGCTTTACTAAGGTTTTAGGAGTGGTTAGAAAGTGAGGAATAGAAAGTTGGATGCATTTGCTTGTCAACTTATCCAAGCTGACTTGTGTTACAGTGCACACAACCTGAACTTGCTCATTTATTTTTTTTTAGCCCTTCCCATACTGCGCGAGACAGCAGAACAGCCTCTCAACTAGTCTACTCAGTCACACACACACACACACACACACACACACACTTCAGCGTTTGCACGACTAAAGGCGAACAGTTGAAGAGAAAAGAAGAGAGTGGCGTTATTACTGGATCTATTTTCGATTTCCTAGCGAGACTTTAAAGCGAAGGCGGCGCTGATTGGGCAGCACGGAGTCACGCGGTGTGCGCTCGCTTTGCCTCGCGCCCGTCCGTGAACGCGACTCTGCCTGCCTGCGCTAGCGGCGGTTCGAGCTCTGTGGATCCTCCTCACAATTATTCTTAATTGCCCAAACCTTTTTTTAAATCCCTTTTTTTCTTTTTCTGAGACGTTTTCCCCCTATCATGGGCGACAAAAAGAGCCCTATCAGGTAAGAAAGCCCACCGTTTGGACGTTCCCCGTGAGATCGGTGTTTGTTCGCCTGCGTTTCCGTGCCGTTTTTCTCGGGCTCGCTATTCAGACGCTTTTTTTTTCCTCAAGGAGTGTTTCTGCTTTTTTTCTCGTCTCGTGTGCTCGAGAGAGAACAGTGCAGCTATGGCGGCTTCTCTGCTCTACCCCTACTGACTCGAGCAGCTAGTCACTCACAGACAAAGGGAGATTTACAGGAGGATACACCGGGCCTCGTCGGAAAAAAAATGTATTAACTGCCACTTGAAGCTGTCTCGAATTTCTTTTGCTCGGAAAGGACATTTTTGACGTCTAGTTTTAACCCTCGATATCGTTAGCTCTAGCCTGGTCTCGCGCTAACGCTAGGGTTACAATCGGACGGTTTGTGTGTTAGTCGAGTGAGTGGTGGCTCCAGAGGAAAAAAAAAAAAAGAAAAGAAGAAGAAAAAAAAAAACTGCGCTAGTTAGCAAGCTAGTTAGCTTCGTCTAGTCCGGATTTCAACCAGTGTCGAGTTTGACATTTGTCACTTTACATTACTGTGGGACTTGTTTGATGCGATTAATATTACACGTCCGCACACGTTTCTGTCAGTTCTTGGACGACGAGTGAAGTTGACCTTAGTGAAATGTTTTCGTCTTGTTTCCCCTCAGGCCAAAAAGACAAGCCAAGCCGGCGGCGGATGACGGCTACTGGGACTGCAGCGTGTGCACGTTCAGGAACAGCGCGGAAGCCTTTAAATGCAGCATCTGCGATGTACGGAAGGGCACATCCACAAGGTAGGGCTTTTCTCCCCCTCGCTCACTCTCTCCCTCCCTCCTTAATGCAATCCTGCTGCTGTTGCACATCAACTTCTTACACAGCCTTGTTTGGGATGAACGATGCTCCTTTTCTTTATGCGTAGATTTTGGTGAACAGCGCGTGCAGAAGTGCAGGGTGTAAAGTTGCACATCTTTCCATGTGTTGGAGGAATTTAAAGCTCCTGGCAAAAAAGAGAACACGCAATCCCCTGTCTCTGTGTCTCTCTGTCTGTCTCTGTGTCTCTCTGTCTGTCTCTGTGTCTCTCTGTCTGTCTCTGTGTCTCTCTGTCTGTCTCTGTGTCTCTCTGTCTGTCTCTGTGTCTCTGTGTCTCTCTGTCTGTCTCTCTCTGTCTCTGTCTCTCTCTCTCTCTGTCTCTGTCTCTCTCTCTGTCTCTCTCTCTGACTGACTCTCTGTGTCTGTGTCTGTGTCTCGGTCTCTCTCTCTGACTCTCTCTGTGTCTCTGTCTCTCTCTCTCTCTCTCTCTCTCTGTCTCTGTCTGTCTCTCTCTGTGTGTCTCTCCCTGTCTTTCTCTCTCTGTCTTTCTCTCTCTCTCTGACTCTCTCTCTGTCTGTCTCACTCACACTCACACACACACACCCCCTCCTCCATCCAGCTGCAGTTTTGGTTTTGTCTTCCTCAGTGCTTTGCAGTCCAAAATCCATAACTCTACTGTTTACAGCGTGATCACGGAATATGTGCATAGATTCTCCAGATGTTTGTTATTCATGGCCAGGAGTTGTCATATAAGGCGTTCAGGTTGTCAGGTGTTTATTATTACATCCTGCTTTTCTCACTGACAGGTGGAAAGGGAGAGAGAGAGGAGTCTGTGCTCAGTAAATATTCTTGTCTGGCCGAATGCTGCTGTTAGGGAGTCTATTAACTGTTAGGAAATCTTGTGGTTCTCAGTCGCTTCCTCTCCTGTAAGTGATGCATATTTGTCAGTGATGATAAAGTGCTTCTCTGGTACAACTCCTGTGTGACGCACAAGTGTGAAACCTGCCTGTATCTGTTATTAACTTGAAGCAGAGAAGCCTAATGGCAGCTGACGTTTCTGTGGCTGTGAAAGTTTTCCTAAATTACCGTTAAATGCCGAACTGCCGGGGATCAGCGTGTGCTTTGCGTATTGTTTTGTGACTAGCGTGTGACGTTAGTTGTATGTTTTTTTTTTTTTTTTTTTTTTTTTTTTTTTGTGTGAAACCCAGTCATCGTGTTCTTATAAACTGAATAAACCCTGCCAGTGCTTTACAGTGTTTATGATGTGTGTGTGTGTGAAGCCGCCAACACTTCTCATCAGCTGACTGATGTGGTGTCTACAGCTATGAGTAATGTGTGGCCCAGGTCAGGAATCCCCATGCTCTACCCTTTTCAACTGTGGTTTAACACTCAGCAGAACTGACATTTGGGGGTGGGAGTTTGTATGTGTGCCTACACCTTTTATAAGGGGAACACAGATGTCCTGCAACGTAAATGTCGATAACAGTAACGTCTTCCTTCCAGATTTGAACGTTGCAAAACAGAGTGATTTGCAGGAAGTAGATGAGTAGGATTTATGGTAATGGAAGAAAGTAATACCACACACGTCAAAACACCAATCTGTCTCTCGCCAGCAAGTGCCAAGCCGCTGTCAGACTGGTGAATAAAAACCTGAAATGTTGCAGAGAAAAGACGCACAGCCTTGTTTGAGCGGAGACGTTAACCTTTGATGGACGCGATCGTTTGCTGATGTAAGAAATCTGGCTCTCGGATTAATGAGCACTAATTAGCCACCTTGTGCTTGTTTTGATGTAATCCAGCAGCGTATCGGCGAGCGCGGCTTGCGCGTGCAGCAAAATGACATGCGCTTGCGCTTGTTGGCGATTTATCTTCAGCTCTCCTCGCCTTTTATCTAGGTTTCCCTCTCTGAATGGGCCTTTGTGTAGCTATAACACATTTCATTTGCCAATTATTTCACCTTTTGATGGTGTCGAGTTCAAAGAACACTGCCAGCTCTCAGCTGATAGCGCTTGCATTTCTGCTCTTTTATTTTATGTTTCTTACTGGAGATGGGTCCAAATGTTTGGGTTTGATTTTTTCACCTACTTGTTTGATGTTTTTGTTAAAATTCATTGCAGGTAAAGTGACTTTTTGTTTAGTCTTCCCTGTTCCAGACTATCGTACAGAGATGATGACCGCGGTTAACGAGAGCCGTAGAAATGTACAGCACTAGGACGAGATTACACTGCAGCACATTTTCAATTTATATGATGTTTTTTGAGCAAGTCTAAGCACGTTTGGGTGACATTTAATAATGGACTTTTTTTTAAAAAAAAGTTAACCGGGGAATAAAATGAGCATAATTAGTATGAATGAAAAGGCTGCTGGTCTTTCAAATGGTAATAACGCGGCCGTGTCCCTGGTAGCAGACTGCACACTACGACCATGGTGTCTCCAGCGCTTCTATGCCTTTCAGCAGCCGCTGCACATCAGAGGCTGTCGCTCTGCGTTAACGTTAGCTGAGGTCATCCGGGGTCACGCGGGTCAGAGCTGCACTGCGCTGCTGATCTCTCAAAGACGGCATAAGCTCCCTGAATATGGAATCTGCAAAATGGCCACAGTACAACTGAATACATTCGTGATTTTTATTAGAATTTTATTAGAAGTCTCGGTTAATAAACCACTTTTACTCATTTTTCAAGTGCCACTTCTCCGTCTCCCTACTTTAGCCATTCCGACACGTTTAGTCATGTATCACATTTACACGTGCAACATCTCCTAATGTCCTCACAGCTCGTGTGATTACACGAGGGCCATGCGAGACTGCAGCCAGGTTGATCGGAGACTTTTCGTTGTCATGCAGATAAACACACTCACAAACGGGGAAACATAAAATTCAACCTCGTAGCCAATTTATCTTTATCTGTATGAAGTTTAGTGCTTTATTAATGCCATGGGATTACTAGCAGATGATCTCTGCTTTATATACATGGTTGTCCGTGCACAATCAGGGTAATGCAGCGTAGGTACACAACTAAAAGCGTATGCATGCATATGAAGTGCATTATCTCCGTTCAGTACCAGAATAGATTTGCCGCTGCTGACAGAGAGGCGGTGGTGTTCTGTGTGCATACAGAGCCCGGTGCTTTATTATTGCTGTTGAGGCTGTGGCTCAAACACAATAAAATACATAACGATGCAGAGTCTAAAGACTAAACGTGTAAAGTATTAAAGTGCGTTTTATTAATTATTGTGCGTTAAGTTATAGAGATTGTTCCAGGCAGTGTTTTGGACTTGAAACGTTAACCATAATGATTTGCAAAAGGAAAAACAACACCGGGAGCGTTCACAGAACACGTGTCCTATGGCGTGTTTTGCAACTGCTGAATTTGTTTTCCTGTGCCCCGACCTCAGAAGACCACTAACCACTGTGCTGTAACATTGCAGTGAAAAAGCCTGAGAGCAGTGCCGCAATAACGCGACACCTAGTTTCTGTCTCAGCTTTCACACTGACTGTTTCCCTGTACACGTATCAGTATCTTGCAGGTTGCAGGAAGTGTCCATTAGGACTTTCTTAAGTTGACTGATGTGTGGGATCGGAGGGGAAGTGCCAGGCAGGCTTTGTGTTACCTTGATCCTCAGTGGTGGGTGTACATTACGTCTCCTTCCCCTGCAGATTCCTGCTGGCTGGCCTGGCCTGCTCTGCACGTTTGTAAGTTTTATGTTTGTCTCGTGCTCGAGGGGAGCGTTTGAAGTATCGCGTTAGTCGTTCTAAGGTTACATTTTGGTTTACTTTCTCCTCCCTTAAGACCTTGTACATTCTTGTGTAATGTGAAGGTCAGCTTCCCAGTGATGAATGATTGATGCAAATGTGAATAATAATCTGTGGCGGCACAGTGAATTTGACCTTTTATCTGTGTATCAGTTCATCACAGCAAAATCCACCACGTTGGTTACTAACCAGCAGACTCTCCTTCAGTTTCCTTTTTAAGCTGACGCACACGCGCGCGCGCGCGCACACACACACACACACACTTTCCAAGCATGTCGTTTGAATGCTATCAGTCTTTGAAGAGTGTGATGTGTTAAGCTACAGCGCACAATCAAACATAAGTCTGAAATTGCCGTTTGTGGGCGACCTGCTTCATGTGTCAAGTCAACCAGATGGAATATTAAGTGTCTAATAGCGGATGAATGTGAAGCAGTCTGCTCAGTTGAAGTGAAGGGTCCGTTTATAATTTGATGGGAAATTAAGGCTTTAAGTGCTTAATTCCGGATGGAGTATGCTAATACTATGTTTAAACACTACCTGCTCAAGCGAGCAGTAAGGTGACGGGCACAGATGGTGTGTGTGTGTGTGTGCGCGTGAGTGTGTTATATCTGCATGTGTTTGATATAAAATGATTCGAGATGTGTATAATTCAGGGAATTTCCTCATTGTGACTTAAATTCATATAATGGAGTTGTAGAAGCAGTTTGTGCTGCATTTTGTGTTCGTGCCCCTCACCCCCTGCGTCATTAGTCTGCCCTGATGTGGTAATTGGGGGATTAAATTTGTTAATGAGATGTGAAGATTTCTGCAAGTGTGTGAGCGCTCCAGCCTTTCAAACTCTCCAAATCACTGTACTGCACTGCACGACTCTTATCAGTCTGATGCAGTCTGTTGTTTTGTGGACGCAACACTGTGCCTCACTACACGAGCGATCGCAGACGAGGCTCACAAACAACTACAACAGTCTGTCACCTGGAGAGATCCCTGCCGAAGTGTGCCTCATCCCCCCAAAATCCCACTGTCTTACAAAAATAAACACACAAGATGTCTGTCATGTGAATTTGGCTGTTGTGGTGGTTACTACACAATTTTGTATTTGGTGTTAAGAGAGAAATAAGAGAAAGATGTGGTGGTAGAAATATAGAATGGCTTTCCTGATGAACCCCAGAATTAGTCTGTGATGGGGAAACTGGGGTTGAAATGGTGTAGCTTTAGGTATGTTTAAAATGTTACTGTGCCTGAGGTTTAACGTGGATTCATCAGTTTCTGAATGTTAAAAAAAAGAGAACGGGACGAGAGAGAGGAAAAAAGATAAATTAGAGAACTGATCTGATTTGACCACTGGCTACTTGGAAGCAGTGTGGTAAACTTGTGCAGTTAAAATTGTTGAGTTATGGTTTGTGTCAGAGGACAAGTTAGAATACAGCCTGCTGTGTTTTGGTTGGTTTTTTTTTTTTTATTTTATTTTTTTTTATTAAAAATAAAGTTTTTAAGTCTTTTCATAGCCTTTTTTTGTTTAACATATGGCGAAAACATACGCTTTACTCGTCAGTACAGGTGGGAGTCTTGAGTGTGGGTTTTTGTTGAGTGTGAAACTCGAGATGAGCAGTGGGAGAGATTGTTGGCTAAGGGACCCAGCAAACGAGTTGGAGCGACAACGCGCTCTCTAAACTGCCCTGTGAATCGGAACATTGAGAGCGAACCAGATGACAAGGCACGGGGGAGAAGAGAAGGAAAGAGGAGAGGGACATGGAGAAAGAGAGAGGGAGAGGGTGTGGAGCGAGCGAGTGAGTTGGACCATGCTGTGAGAGTGAGGGGAGCGGCAGTTTGATGGACGGCGGTGCAGGGATGTGCTCACTCAGCCAAGAGGCTCCCAGAGGGAAGGCAGAATGGAGCACATCATTACGCAGCGAAGGGAAGTGCCGGGCTTGCCCCCTCTCTCTCCCTCTCTCTCTCTCTCTCTCTCTCTCTGCCTCTTTTTCATTCTCGTTCCCTTACTTTTATTCCCTCATGCACCACCGCCACAGCACTTCAGTCATTCAGTGGACCAGGGGGTGGGTGTTTATCCGAGCCATGCGCCGGTGAAACCACAACATGCCGTGATCAAGGTTAAATCATGTAAGTGAAACCACACACAGGCAGTAGTTTTATGCTCGGGTTTGTCTGTCAGTTGCCTTGAAGACAAAATAATCTTTCTTAATGGGAAGCACCGTGATGAGCCTTCAGTCCTTTACATTAGCCAATTTGACACCGATATGAAATTTTCGTCTTAGATTCGGTCATGATTGGTGGTGTTTACAGTTCAGTCATTTAAAAGAATTAGCGTCTCATGTGGTCTAAATATACGTAGGCATGGTTTCATGAAGTCGACTTTCATTCGTGTTATGATCTGTTCGAGATACTGTACCCCAGACGTCTTTCAGTTATACTTAATACCACTGTGTTTACTCTTGGCTAATCTGTTTGTTTTGGGTTTTTGCTCCGATGTGTATGTAAATCAAATTCATCGCAGGTCTTGACCCGTGAAATTGCCAGATTGATTTGCACTCAGTATAATTTCTGGCTGTCATTAATATATAACCCTGATACAGCAGTTTTGCCAGCACATTCCTGCTGGAGCTCCATGTGTGATAAAACTCCCTGCTCAGTCAACTCGCTTCAGGCTATAATCCTTGTTTGGTGTCACCAGTAAGAGGATTAGCACTATTGTCTTATTACAAGCTGACATCTTTTTGTGGTGTGCTGCTAATACTCTTAAAGGGCTCGTATAATGGAGACCCGAATTTTCCTCGGTTTTCTGAAATAAAAAGGGCTTCATGTAGCTGAAACATTGTTAAAGTACCACTCACGCTATAGTCCATAATGTTGACTTACTAAGCAGTATGTTTTGGATTCGGTGTCTCTTTGACATCACAGAATCTAAGACGGTTAAAATATCCTACTCGTTCACCTTACAGCGGGCTATCCCCGCCTGGGTGCGTTACAGCGGGCTATCCCCGCCTGGGTGCGTTACAGCAGGCTATCCATGTCCGGTTGCATCATGCTGTTGAACTTTGGGCTGTCAGAATAATACATAATATAAAAATGTACTGTTCTGAAACAGCGTACTATAATCTCTGGTCCTCTCTTTTGGTTTCATTATCTGAGTCTGACTCTAATACACAAGGCTGTATTTGAACTGATGCCATTATTTATCTCCAACAGTTTCCTAGACAGTTCTACACGTGTTACAGGCAGGGGCATGGTGTGCCTCATTTCACAAGCTAAACTAAAAGAAAATACAAAAAAAAAGCAACGTATGATAAAGGACCTTTAGTGGTGAACGAACATTTTTATTGACACAGTGAAATATTAAATGTTCCCTGCATGATGATGATTTTTTCCCCCTTCCCATCTTTTCTAAAATGTTTGTGTCTTGTAGCCTGTGATTATTTGTTGAGTTTTAAAAAGAAATAAACCAGCGCAGAGTATCCTGGCATTCTGAAATGCAAATCACAGAAGCTCTTTTGAGTGGTTTTCAGTTTGAGCCTTGTACATGAAGAGCTGCTTTATTGCATTTCTCCTCATTAGTTTTGCAGACCGGTCTGGTCTAGACATAAAATATCCCATGAAATGTTGTCTCCGCTTAGCAGCCTGCCGTATTGCCCAGAGCCTACTTAAGCCAATTCAGACCAGGTTCTGTTTACACAAGACGGGAGAAGGAGAAACGAGTGTGAATGTGCAGGCAAGTAGCACACGTGTCGCGTCAAAGAACGTGTCGGGCTTTCACTGACGAACGTAGCTAAGAAGTGTTTAACACTGCCACACCACCTATCTGTCAGTCTCAAAGAAGGCAGGCGGCATGTGGCACGAAAGGTCAGCCGGGGGAGGAAACCCTCTATTATGGACAGATGATGCAGTCAGCTTTCTGCCTCCGGAGACAGAGCACTTACTGTCAGTGAAGCATTGACTTACTTGGCACAAGCTTCATCATGCTTTTTTCCTCTTCTCTGTTTTAACTCTTGGCTTTCTATTTTTTTTTTCTATTTTGTAATAGTGTCCTTATCTGCAGTGTTTCTCATCACAGATCATGGGCTGGACATCATCACAGATCATGGGCTGGACATTTTATTATATATATATAATGTGTGTATATATATATGTGTGTGTGTATATGTGTGTGTGTGTATATATATATATATATATATATATATATATATATATATATATATATATATATATATATATATATATATATATATATATATATATATATATATATATATATATATAAAAATATAAATAAAACTTATATTTTGGGTTTGATGGCTGTGACGTTCCTTACAGGAGCAACGTGTGTGCGCAAAAGTTTCTCTGTGTGTGGCGTGTTACTGTAGATGCTGGTATGGCGGCTGTTCCCGCTCCAGGAATGCCAGCCCTCTCCTTCCGTAATGGGTACAGGTGGTGTTACTGTGGGAGAGTTGCTCCTAGTTGTATGAGAGCTTGGGAGGTTCAATCATTGACTGAATTGAATATGGGTTAAAGGAACTTATGTTCCGGCGACCCCACTGCCCGCTCCAGCCACTAGAGTTACCCTCTCTGTACCCTCCTGCTGTTTGTCTCCAGCGGCACCATTACTAAAGAACTAATGCGATTCAGAAAAATCCCAAGCCCCTTTAGAATGATCCTAATTGGGAGCAAAAACGCAGTGCTCAGACATGTTGTTTATTTGATTCTTTCTGTGCCTTTCATGGAGATAACTCTTTATATGGTGTACGCAAGCACTGAGGATCTCAGGTGTTTTGAATGCAGAGATTTTGGGGCATAAATGCTTCTTGAGCCCACATAAGGACTTGCCTAATGACCCACACCTGTCTACCTCAATGATAATGACACTGAACACTGACCGTCACATGGAGGACAGGGAAAGAAAAGGCTCTGTGTGGGTGGATGGAGCTACTGAGGAAGTGAAGGGGCAGAATGAGGGGAGTAAGAACAATGCAAAAGGTGTGAATGACGAGCAGCCTGGATGTAGTTCTGTTAGAGTGGAAATATTGAGTGTGACTGATTCTACTGAAAAGAGCGAGACTCGGGACAGTGTTGAGGTTGTGTGTGTGTGTGTGTGTGTGTGTGTGTGTGTGTGTGTGTGTGTGTGTCCACTGCTGCAGTGCAGGCAGTCTCAGCGTACTGATGATGGCATGAGAGATGAGGAGCAGTGGTCAGATGGTACTGAAAACAAAAGGAAAAGCAGGCATTTTTTCCCCCTGACCTTGAAAAGTTTGTCTCCTCTGTGATGCAGGCAAGAAAAGTGAGTAGTTATAAAGAACTCTCTCAACAGAAACACTTTCGTATTTAACAAAAAACAATTAGACAAGACAAATTGACTTGTAAAGAGAGGCTAATTGTAGGGCAAGCAAAATAAGTATGTTTGCTTCTATCTGTTTCCTTTCCATACTGTCTCTTAACTCCCTGCACCTTTCTTATGGAGGCATACACTTGGCTGAACGTTAGCTCGGGTTCGATTTCTGCTGCACGTTTGGACTGGTTTATCTCTGAACATGAGAAACGGGTTTCAAACACTTGTTCCCACCCCTTTCTCATTACACACTTATCATAGTTGATATTCTCTGGAAAAAGGAGTCATGGATGGAGTGTAAAGCTGCAGAAGAAAAACACGCACACTGTTTAAGGGACAGTAATGGACATATTCCTTCTGACCCAGTGGAGATGCCTAGGGCAGCTGTGGATTTTTACTCTACCCACTATGCTACTGATATCTCAAGTGAACTGTTCTAACCTCAGAGCAGAGGGAACTCTCTGGAAATGGAACTACTCCAGTGAAGTGACCCTTGCCCTCATGGAGCCTCCTTCATGTCGAACACCAGGAATAGATGTTCTTCCTGTTGAATTCTATAAGAACTTGTGGTTGGAAGTGGTTACTACTTCAACACTGTGTAGAGTTACCATTGTGCAGTTTTCATTTTGCTCCCAAAGAAGTGTGATTTAACTCCCTTAAAGAACTGGAGACTTTTCTGGTCCGAGTATGAAATCCTTTCCAAAGATAAAATACACACTGATTGATTATGGACCTTTAGGCATAGGAGGGACGTAAATAACTGCATGTGGAAAAGTTGATCATGATGACCCTGAATATTTCTGTGTAATGACCAGTCCTGTGAAAAACAGTGCTGTTTGTTATTGGCATTTGCGTTGATCTTTTGAATTGCTCCTGTATGACCTTAATGTTTTTTCTTTCTTTCTTTTGTTCTTTCTTTCTACATTAATTCCGTTCTTTCTTTTGTACCTTCTACATTAATTTCTTTTTTCTTTCTTTCTTTCTACATTAATTTTTCTTTCTTTCTTTCTTTCTTTTTCTTTCTCTCTTTCTCTCTTTCTCTCTTTCTCTCTCTTTCTTTCTCTCTTTCTCTCTCTCTCTCTCTCTCTCTCTCTCTTTTTTAATTGCACTGATGTGTTTGAAGAGATGTTTAAAAGTCAGAAAAGTCTCTTGTGTTGGAAACAGTGTAGTCTAACCTTAATGTATCCATGTCAGCATTTGATCAGGGAGTAGTCCATACCAATTCATTATTGTAACAGTTATGCCTTTAATCTCTCATACAGATTAATGTGCCTCTAATGATCTGAATAAGCATTGCCAGCCTAATAACAAGCAGAAGAGCTCTAAGAGCATTTCCATAACACTTAACATAATGGCCAAAAATGTTAGATAACTAAGAATAAATGTGTAATTATAGAGGATCAACTTGGCCATAACTGGTCACACCTTACTTACTGCTTTCTTTATTAGATAAGATGTATAAATGTACTCTCTGGGTCTTTTTTTTAAAAAATCGCTGCATTGCTGATGGTAACTGGGTGTCACGCTTTTCTCGCTCGGCTTTCTGTTGCCATGGAAATCAGAGGAGAGCATGACCACCTGACCACCAACCACTGTGTAGAAGTAACAAGCTAAAAAAAGAAAAGGAAGAAGTCCCGCCTTCCATTCTGCAATCTGTTACTTTATATATTTAACAACCAAATCTAAATCTGCACAATATTATTCTCCTGAAGTGTCATAGATCTGACATCCTGTTCCCTATTTTTACTGTTCCTGGGATGGCTGGATGGTGTTAGTCTGGAGCATTGGTGTCTTTCTGTGACTGCATCTGTCACACACTGTGTCTCTGTTGTTCTCTGTCTCTGTTGCCCTGTGTCTCTCCGTCACACCATGCGAGACTCTGTCGCTCTGTGAGACTTTCACCCTGTGAGACCTTGTTGCGCCCTGTGTCCCTTTGGTACCATGTTACACTCTGTCACATCCAGTCACGGTCACCCTGTTATACTCGGTCACCCTGTTGCACACTGTTACCCTGTTAAACTGTTACCCTGTTACACTCTGTCATGCCCTGTCACTCTGTCGCTCCCTGTTAAACTGTTACCCTGTTACACTCTGTCACGCCCTGTCACTCTGTCGCTCCCTGTTAAACTGTTACCCTGTTACACTCTGTCACGCCCTGTCACTCTGTTGCTCCCTGTTAAACTGTTACCCTGTTACACTCTGTCACGCCCTGTCACTCTGTCGCTCCCTGTTAAACTGTTACCCTGTTACACTCTGTCACGCCCTGTCACTCTGTCGCTCCCTGTTAAACTGTTACCCTGTTACACTCTGTCACGCCCTGTCACTCTGTCGCTCCCTGTTAAACTGTTACCCTGTTACACTCTGTCACGCCCTGTCACTCTGTCGCTCCCTGTTAAACTGTTACCCTGTTACACTCTGTCACGCCCTGTCACTCTGTCGCTCCCTGTTAAACTGTTACCCTGTTACACTCTGTCATGCCCTGTTAGACTGTGTCACACACTGCGTCACTCTGTCATGCCCCATGTCACTTTGTCTCTTTGTTGCCCTGTGTCTCTTTCTGCAAGTCTTGTTGCACTGTGTCTTACCCCTACAATCTGAGTCCTAGAACTTGTAACTTTTTAATCTAAAATACCTACATTTAAAAAAAAAACATTTCTGCATTCATATATTTTACTCAAGACATTTGTTTGTGCATTTCTCTGTTAAATCTCAACTTCATTAAAATTCATTAAACTTCTGGTGTTCCATCTGCAGAAGCGGAACTCATATTAGGCCTCCCAAGCATGAAATTATCTAGGTGACAGTTTAAATGTATGCAAACGTTGCTACAAGAAATGATGTCGCATATGCAGGAGTACGAACAACTGATAGAAATCTAACTAATCTAAACTTTCGGTAGGTGTGTTCTAGCTTTCACTAAAGAGGAGGAGAGAGTGGAGTGCGCCTGAGCTTCTCCTCACTAATCATTCAGGCGCAGCTTAGTTATAAACAGTTTGAGGCTAAAGAGCATTTAAAGTGTCACCACATATCACTGGCAACAGGTAATTGCTATTGATTTAGATTTATGTTTATCTACTGGTCACATGTTGCTGCTTGAAGTGCAGCGTGTGAGTACATTAAGTGTCTGAATGGGGAGCAGGGTGCCTTATTCACTCGATAAATGCAAACTAGCCAGGAACAATAGTTACCAGCTATTGTATCGCATTGGTTCAGGCTGTGTTGATGCTTTAAGTGACGTGACCTGAAGTGTTCATGTGCTATAAAGTGCAGGGGATATGAGAGCTGAATATAACTGACAGCTGCTGCACTGTTAAATGACTAATGCAGCACGGTTTACTATATTCTATATAGTTGCAACTCTAGCAATGAAAGTCGCCGGCTAATTCACATCTAAACATTACCAGGAAACTGCTGCTGCTTCTCTGAGCCTGTGTTGCTGTCTTTCTGCCCCTCCTCCTCTCCTCTTTCTGTTCTTTCTCTCCCTCCCCCCTCTGACACCGTGCTGCCAAGTTGGAAATAAGGCACATTGTTTTCTTGGAACGGATTAATAAATCATTTTTGAGTAAGACGAAATGTACTTGGGTGGTCGTCAGTATAGGGCAGCACTGGGCAGTATGGTACCGGGCAATCACTCTTTAAGATTCACCTATGTAAGAGAAACACTGCTTGTCTGTGTTGCCTTTTTCTGCTTTTTCTCTGTGCTTTGTCAGTCTGTCCTTCATCCAGTCTGTATTTGCAATTTCTCAACAATTCTCAAAAAGGAGACTCCGAGTTCATCCCAAGCGAGGGGGAGGTGAATGTTTGATGTCTCCAGTCCAGTGTCTGGAACCCAGGTGTTCTCTGAGGGTTTGTGTACTCCATCTCGTCTTTGGCGAGCAGGCGCCGTGCCACTAATCGTTTAGCGGAATGGCTTATGGGAGCTGAATCCCAGAGCTTGTTTAACACTCACCGAAAACCAGTAGTGCCATCATCCCCCCCCGCTGAGGGCTTAATACGCCTGTACTAGAGGATCAGGGCTCTCCGCTAACTGTTATGCTGATGACTGCATGAAAATGTGACTGCATACGAATGAATTGTCCATCATGGCCATGATGTGAGATGCTCTAATGGCCAAGAGGTTTTCGGTTTGCGTTTTACCTGAGACTAGACATCGGGATTTTTTTGGAAACGCAAACAGAGCAAAATAGTGAAACATCTTCAGCTGCATTGTGGAGGGAATGGTATGCACAGTCATTATTTTCTTTCAGACGCCCCCCCCCTCCTTCTCTCTGAGCATCCAAGAGATTTCTTCTCATGGGGTTGAGTAATGGAATCCTTATGGTGCACAAAACACATTCACTCTGCAGGGAGAAATGGTAGTAGTAGATAGAGCTTGGGTTACTATGGTCCGTTCCAGCACGAGTGTTTACATTCTTGTAGTTCAGACCTCGCTACTGGTGTCAGTATGATTATTTGTCTCTTTGATGCGTCTTCCATCCGTCGGTATACTATAGACCACTGCAGTCCAAAAGGCTACTGCCTGCAATCCCGTGTCTCTGCACTGCTCTTGCATTTGAAGAGCTGATTTAATTGAGGACTTTTCTATAGCCTCTCTTCAGACAAGTACTCTTATTCCACCACCCCATTGTAGGTGATGTGTTTCATTTTTCTCTGTCTGCAACCTGGCACTCCACTATCACCTTAAGCTCAGTGAACATAAATCTCAAACAAAACGCATTCTCGGCACTGTTTATCTAATAGGTGGGTGTCGGCGTATACCGTGAGAAACGTGTTACTGCTGGCGTCAGTGAGTGTATAATTTGAAGGCCAAATAAATTTTTTTTTTTTTTTTTTCCCCTTTCTTTTTTTTTTTTTTTTTTTTTTTTTAAATGACTGAGATGCTGATGGAGGTTTGTGTAGCTTCCTTGTTGCTTTCTGCCGTCTGCCTGGTCGTTGCTTATAGTGTGTCAATGACGGTAGTTTTATAGCATCTGGCCCACTTCACAGAAGATTGAAGGGGCGGTGGGGAGGAGGAACTGTCAATCACTGTCTAAGAACGTGGTGGAAAGCAGCTGTCTGTGCTACAAGTCTGTCTGGTCTGAAGAGCTTGGCATTCACTGATGGCGTACTTTTATGCTGGTGGCACAGTTTGCCCGTGCTCCTGAGTGGTGGCTGTTTTGTTTCCATCCCCACTCAAAAATTATTTTGGTTTCACCCACAACCGCTTTGGGGGAGTGCAATTCGCAGCAGTGGATGACATTTCTATAAAGAAACATTATACACGTTATATTGGACACAGATCTGATTCTAAAAGTTGTTTGCATTCGGTAATCCGATCAGCTCCATGGAGAGATGTCTTGGTTTGTGAAGGGAGCGTGGTTCTGCTGTTGGTCATGTGCTGGCCGGTAAATAATGCATTGTTTGGTTTTTGCCTTGTCGTGGCAGGTTTAACAGTGGTCCTGACATGCCAGTGAGCATTCATGGCTGAAATACAGCTGGCACTGAATCACGGCTTAACCGCCTGGCCTATTTCTGCTCCTCTGATCTACGCATGATACAAATCTCACCGCTTGGCAGCAGAACCTGAGCGAGAGGGCGGGTTTGAGCAAATCAATCATGGCCATGTCCACCTCCAGCACTGCTCCCGGCCTAACCTCAGGTGGGAAGCAGTTACGGATGCTCATTAGAGGTAGACTCGGGCGAACAGGCATTTAGCAAGGCCTCAGCGCACACTTCTGACAAATCCCTCAGCTGGATCCGAGCAAATACCTCTAGGCTCTCCTGTAGTGGTTAGACTGAATTATGCCGCTTACCACTTAACCTTGCTGTTGACTTGTTTTTGCTTTTATAGTGTATGGTATGCTTAGCAGCACTGCTTTTTCTTTAAGTGCGTATGTAATTGCTGCAAATTTGTTCAGCTTCACCTCTGAGAATTCCTATGAAGTCTAATTAATTGTATTTAATTCAGAAAATTACTATAATTGTAAAACAATTTAAATTAATTTTCAATGTTTTTGTCTGCATGATTTTTTATTCATTTATTTTTTTAAAGGGAATACTGACATTCCTCCTACAGATGTTCCAGCACTAATCCCCCCCCTCCCCCTTTTTTGTGGTTGGCATTTTTCCCAGCAGTTCTGTAATTCCCATAGCTCAGATTCATCTGGATTGCTCACAGAGGTGGTATTGATTATGATGTTGTGATGGTCCCTTCAACATGATTCCCTATTATGAGGAGATTGATTGTCTTGTGATTGGCTAGTCCCCGTGGGACAGGAACCTGCAACCCGTCTGTCACGGGGCAAAAAGAGACATCTTTGGGATGCTCAGACACTTCAGGGCCATGATTTACTTCACAAGGCAGGCAGCTGGTTAGTCTGTAGTGTTGTGTTACATCACTATTGATGAGCTGGATCAATAAGCATGGTGATATCAGCAACAAGGAAATTTCTACTCTGAGTATCATTTTTACACGAACACACACCTACACAAACTATATATAATTACATTTGCTCCTTAGTAGCACTGTTTTGTTATTATAAATTTGCCATTTAGGAATATTTCACCCCAAAATTGGACATCCCAGGACATGGTTGCTGCTTGAGGAAATCCACATTGTCTATACTTTTGTCTGAGGTATGGTGTCTGTTTCAGGGTTTAACATTACTTGTAAATTGTGCTGCAACAACACACACTAAATTCAACACTATTCATTGAATTGAGACAGTGTAATATTTTGCATTACAGACATTTCCTTAGACTTGCCTCCTTGCCAACCAGTGTGTTGCACCTACTGTAACGTGGTGTGATGCCAGGAAACATGCCACAGTGAGCATGCTTTGTAGTTTTGAGCCGTGTTTGAGTCACGTTTGATCCTGCTCTTGTCTTGGCTGAAGTTATTTACAAGTGTGCGCCCGCGTGTGTGCGCCCGCGTGTGTGCGCCCGCGTGTGTGCGCCCGCGTGTGTGCGCCCGCGTGTGTGCGCCCGCGTGTGTGCGCCCGCGTGTGTGCGCCCGCTCGCACTCGGAAACTGTGTGCTGTTTAACGAGACTGAGAAGTTTAGCACTTTGTTACTTCCGCCTCAGCTCTGCTGCAGCAGCTATTTCAAATCATCTACAAATGGGGTGTTAAGGTTAGCAGACAGATTAAAGGATAAGACTTTCAGAAACTGTATAGTCTGCTAACAAGTTTGTTGTCAATTAGCTGTAATTGGATAATGTGATTTAATGCTTTTCTTTAATTGAATCATTAAAATGAATTATCCTGAGCTTATTTATTTCTTGAATTATTTTCACATTCATGGCTGTAGTTTGCTGAAGATTGAATGACAAAATAATCTATTTGCAGCCCTGTGTTTTAAATGAAAAAGATCCAACGTGTTTCTCACTCTGAACTGTGAACCGCTTAAATGCTTTAAATGATGGCCTTCGACAGGTTAGCAGATGGAAGATAACGAAGGCAGGTTGCCATGTCAAAATGTTTAGACAACGTTAACGGTGCTAGTGGGCTCTCCGGCTCTCTTCCCCCGTTTCCGCCCATCCTCAGTCTAGTTGCTTTGTTACCCCCAGCTGCTGCCAGATGTCTGCCATTATACTCGAGGAGCATGAGCTGGCCTGGGCCGTGCACAGTTCTTCCTCAGATCTCCACCACAGCCCCTCGGCTTTTAATTAACTCAACCATGCGCTGAGAATAGGGAAGAGAGAAAGCCTGCAGCACACGGCTGCTGACTCTGTGGGTTTGTGCTGGAGGAAGAGGCGTATTTGCACAAAAAAGGTGAATAGCCAAAAGGCTTTCACCATGTCATTGTAAAACAAGGAGTTGTTGTAATCAGATCTGTCCACCTGTGGTGGCACTTGGCCTCACGTACCAGCAGGACAGATTGCGAAGGACTACGCAGTCCTCTTATTTCTGAATGAGGCCAAACCCTCAAGCCATAATTAGATTAGTGCTTGTCATTGTCCCACACCTGTGATCCTCACACTCATTTGTTAAGAGAGTGGAGTAATGGGATTAGGCTTGTAACGGGCAAACACAGCTGGAACAGAGCAGAGCACAGCATGGACCCTAATAACAGGGAGCCTGAACCCAACATAGGCACAAAAAATGAATCTTTCTGTAGATTTCAGAGCGTGGATGTCCATAAAATGAAATAATACCGCTTCATTTTTTGTGAACCTGTTTATATATTTGTACAAATATATTATATATTTATATTTTAAATATATAAAAGTATATTTTATGTGTTAATTGTGTCCTGGAGATGAGCATATCATCACAAAACAGAATGTTTATGCAGGGGCCAGGATTCAATTATTTTTTTTTTTTTTAACAGTTTCCTCTAACAGTCAGAGTTGACATTCGTCTGTAACACATCAGATACCAATCTAGAAGTTTGAAGCCTTGAATGACCACTAGACCAGTTTACTCTGCCACATTAGTGATCTGTCTCATGCTTGTCTTTCAGCAGTTCAACAGTTCTTGAAAAGCTTCCTATTCAAGCAATGGTTTAATCCACAGCCATTTTTCTGTTAGTGCGTGATCCAGCCTGTGCATCGTTTATGTGCTCCAAGTGATTTTATACATTTCACGTAAACTCCACTCAGTCTTTCTCTTAATTGTTGATTGTAATTATAAAGAACACAATGCCAGTGATTGTACAGTAGTAATGCAATAGGAATACTCACTCCGTTGCTCTGTTTAACCCAGCAGTACATATGGAAGTTGCACTTGCATGCAGGGAAGGTGTTTTGAAAGATTGTTTGACTCTGCAGTCGTTTTGATGAAAGCCAAGTCTTAAACTGTATTATGACCCCCATTCGGCAATGGCCAGTGCTCCTGAAATGTTAACTTTCGAGCATATTTCAGTTTAATTGTTAAGTCACTCAGTATACAGTTTTAATTATTAAGGCACTTCAGAGTTTGTGACTTTCTTTAATGTGAACACACTCACAGAGCAGTTTATTATGAGCTCCTGCACACTTCATGTGTACAGATTCATGCAATTATCTAATCAGGCAGTCGTGTGGCAGTGTGTTGCAGATATGGGGCAACAGCTTCAGATGGATAATGTTCACATTAGAATGAGGAAAATGTGATCTCAGATTTGTTTAATTATTTATAAAAGTTCTTTGGACAGAAATGACTTGTTGATGAAAGAGGTCAGTGGAGAATGTCCAGACTGGTGCGAGCTGACAAAAGATACAATAACTCACCAGCATGAATCCATGAACCCTTTCTGTTTTGTGTCAACACTTCAGGCTGGTGAACATGGTGAAATGGCTTGGGGAATGCTTTCGTGGCATACTTTAGGCTGTTCACAGCCTATTTGACTATAGTTGCTAAACATCTGCCTTCCTTCCTTCCTTTCTGACCACAGTTTACCCTCATCTACTTCCAGCATGTCACCATAGTAAAAGTCCTCTCAAACTGGTTGCATGACTGTGCGTTCAGGGTTCTTCAGTGATCTTCTCAGTCACCAGATTTATATCTGATAGAGCACCTTTTACGATGTGATAGAATGGGAGATTCCGAAAACTCTGCAGGCAGTCAAGTCAACATGGACGGTTTGTGTAGTGCTTATAATAAACTGCTCTGTAAGTGTATATCTTGAGTATTTTACACAAGCTGTATGGTACAGTAAGCTGTATTGGCAGCTGTTTCTCCATCCAGGGTTGTTTGTGTTTGATGGGCTATGAATATTGACATATAATTTCAAAATTTATTTTGAGTCTATATTTTTATCCTTCAAAATATCTAGGACTGTTTAATTTCATATCATGTCTGTCCTTTAATCCATCTTTGATCTTATTGATTTCATTATGCTCAGTTTTGGTACAGGACTTAAACCTTCCCCAGTCCATGTCCCCATCCAAACTAGGATATGCGGACCGCCCAGTTAGAATGCAGGTAGTTTGTTAGGTGTTATGTTAGGTGTTGATGTAGAAGCACATTTAGTCATGTTAGGGATGGTTTTGATGCGTTCTGCTCGTTCCCCCTTTAACCCACACTCTGTGAACTCTGAATGGCCCCACAGGAAGCCCAGGATAAACTCCCAGCTGGTGGCTCAGCAGGTGGCGCAGCAGTATGCCACCCCTCCCCCTGCGAAGAAAGAAAAGAAGGAGAAGCCAGAGAGACCTGAGAAGGAGAGGGCCGATGGCGAGCGACCAGAGCGAAACCTGCCTGATGGTGAGCACCCAGCCAAGGACAAGATTGAGGAGAAGGACAATGCTGAGAAAGAGAAGAAGGACAGGGAGAAAGAAATCACAGTTGCCCTACCAAAGAAACCCGGCAGCAAAAAGACCAGGTACAACATGTTAGCTGCATTTTACTGCAAAGCACATTAACATGAATTTGTTTCTAACACACATTAACCACTTATTGACGTCTCTTTGCAGGCCCAAGATGGACAACCATCAAAGCCCACCAAGTGAAAGAAACAGTATACAGTCTGGGAAATCAACTACCAAGACTAAAAACTCTCACATCTCAAGGTGCTTCATTTTCCATCTTTATTTTTTTTTTCTGTGTGCGTGTTATTTTTTGCTTGTTCTAAGGGAGCTATAGCTGCTTGTCTCTCGTCTTATTAGAATGTTTAATGCCATCCCATTTTAAAAAAGAGATGGTAGTATATTAATAACTGCAGTTTGAGATGCCTTCCTTCAGCTTGAATAGCTACTGTTAGTCATTCTGTCACTGAACAAAGCTGGCAGACAGCCACAGTGCATCTCAATGTAAGAGCTGCTCTGATTCACAAATGCAGCCCCCCTCCCTCTACCCTGTTCTTTCTCCTTCTTTGCCTCTGAATGAGTGTGTTAGTCGTGGGCTGTGCTCAAATGAGCAGTGCAAGGTTTCACTCCCACACACTCTCTGCTGGCTGTTTTCCCACTGATCTGTCTAGGCCTGGCCGATAAGGACGATGTAATCGGATATCGGCGATGTCTCGCACACAATTGCCATTAATCCTTCACGCACCGTGACCATTTTTCTAAGGAAATTGGTTCGAGAACTACAGAGATGTATAGGGTTGTATTTTTACTCATTTTATGATATGCTACCACCAGCTTACCAAAATACCCAACATTGGGCTCTTGGGGCGAGGAGGATGGAGGTGCTACACTCTTTCTACAAAAGCTGTGATCTTTATTAACCCCCACTGAGTCTCTGTCCACAGCACTGTGATGTACTGCACTGGCAAACTTCACTTTACTTTGTTTAGCCATCCTTGTAGGAAAGCTTTTCCCACTGCTAGGACTAGGGTATGATCTGCTTTGTCACAAAGGGATCATCGATGGTTCAGATGCACACAGCAAAATGCCATCAGTTTGTCTAAACGCTGCTGTTCAGCTAGTAAAACCAACAGTGTGGCGATTCAAGTGTCAGCAGCAGGCATGCAAGCAAGACCAATGTGTTCATAATCCATCATGATTGCTAAGGAGCTCGGACATAGTATAGCCTAGTCTAAAATCTGCTTTAATGCGCACAGTGTAGGCTTTACGCTGTGGCACAGTGTAGGCTTTACGCTGTGGCACAGTGTAGGCTTTACGCTGTGGCACAGTGTAGGCTTTACGCTGTGGCACAGTGTAGGCTTTACGCTGTGGCACAGTGTAGGCTTTACGCTGTGGCACAGTGTAGGCTTTACGCTGTGGCACAGTGACCCGGCACCATGCAGACAGCCACATGTAGTGTGTAAAGAAAGAAAATGTAGGAGTGAAAGGGGAGTTACAAGAAAAAACTCTGCTCAAACTTCAGGGTCTTGCTGGAAATCTGTGTAATGTATAATGCCAGCCGTGAGCAGCATCTCAACATGCTCACACATCTCTTAAGCACAGCCGGCTGTCTGGCAGCATGGTGAGGTATTGAAAGATACTGCAGAGGGGTCGAGCTGTGAGCTCACAGAGCCAGGTAACATTTCAAACTCCATCATAAATCTGCTAGTCAGGAGAAACGCATTTATGCTCAATGGCCACTAATTACACATGCTATCTATTTTCCTTTGTACACTTTTTTTTACCCTATGAAAAGAAAAAAGCAAGTTCTTGCAAGTTCCATACTTGGGAATAACATCTGTGTCTCTCTCTCTCTTTCTTTCTTTTTTTTTTTTTGGTCAGTAGACCCAAATTGAAGAACGTGGACCGGAGCACGGCCCAGCAGCTGGCCATCACAGTGGGGAACGTGACAGTAATCATAACGGACTTTAAAGAGAAGACTCGTTCATCCTCCACATCCTCCTCGACAGTGACGTCCAGTGCCGCCTCTGAGCAGCAGCACCCGAGCTCGGGCTCCGAGAGCATGGACAAGAGCTCGTCACGTGCCTCCACTCCTAAACGAGACCTCTCGCTTGGCCACGACGAGTCATTCTGAGCCTTCAGACCAGTGCTCTTGGACACTGTGGAGATGCTGGCTGTTCCGCAGTTCTCCTATGCCCTGCTTTCATTCCTCTCATCTGCTTTCGATTACCAAAAGAGGGACGAATGTTTCACATCCCCACATTTACACAAATGTTGATGCGTGCACATATTTCCTGATGGGAGATAATCTCATGTCTCTGGACCTATAGCAGTGGATATTCTCAGCATCACACCTTGGTAGCACTGGAGTGACAGCAGGGCCAGTGAGATGGCATCCCCACTCTTGTATGTATTGTTTTATACTTGTAAGTGAACATCTGGCTGAATCAACTTTTTCTTTTTTTTTCTTTTTTTGTATTAAAAAAAAAAGGTCTGCTGTGCACAATAACCACCTACACTTTAACAATTTTCTGAATGGCTATGACACTTATTTATTATCTGTTGTATTTTAATACTTTTAGAGATTTTTTTCCCCCTTTTTTTTTTCGCTAAGTAGCATGGCTGATGGTTCCATTTTACACTTTTAATGAGTTTTTAATGAGTTTGAATTGTTTTCCTGGAGCCCCCTGAGAAACTCTCCCACATTGGTGCTAGCTACACTGTGAATTCTTTGTTTTTGTTTTTTTTTTCCTGCTCAGACAGTCTTTCACACATCAAGGTCCTTAAGCTTAGTCTATTTCACTCTTCTTCTCTCCCCCCCCCCCACCTCAGCTGTTCTAGTTATTATTATCATAATTTTATGTTTTTTAGTTTTGCAGTGAGTGCTAGGGGACGGCTGTCTGCTTTTCACAGTGGCATTTTCAGCTCTCATTTTTCCAGACAGTTCTGACAGTTTCTTAGCTTTTTTCACAGTCCAGGCTTTCACGCTCCATGTGATGCCCATCTTTGACCTTTAACATCTGTGAATAGAACCTCGTATTTTACACTCACAGTAGTTTTGCTCTGGATCGACTATATATGTGTTCGAAACCCTAAACAAGCTTACAGTTTATTCTCATGTCAGAGTTGGATCAGGATCTGGATATGCTCTCTCGGTTTGCTGTTGCTGTTTATATGAGTTAATTACATTTGTTCAGCAGAGGTATTTGTAACTTATTGGTTATTTAAGGCATGTAGTACAAACACTAAACTTTTTAGCCATGGAACTAGTCTGGTTGTAAGCTAATGCATACCGTCCCATGTTATAACTTTCTTACAGAATACGTTCCAGTGTACTTGAATCACAGTCTTGAAGGATAAGAAAAAAAAAACAAAAAAACATGAAGATGTAGAGACTGTAACTTGGGACTCAGATGACTTACTGATTGTGTAGAACCACAGGATGTCGCTGAAGGAAAACAGAGGACACAAAATGTTTTTTTTTTTTTTTTTAATTATTATTTTACATTTATTTTATTTTTCTCACTCATCCAGAGTATTCCCGTGTTTCAGACAAAATCTCGCACCTCCGACGTAACGGCCAAAATAAGAGTTGTGATACCTATCTATCCCTTAAAAAAAAAAAAAAAAAAAAAAAAAATCCACTTCCTTTTCAACTGTATTAAACCTGTATAAAGTATGTGTATATGATATGAGTTTTATTTATTGAAGGACCAAAGGAATTTGATATTGACACGATAGACAAATAACAATTCGAAATGTAATGATCATATGTGTGATATATAATAATACATTTTAAATAAAGTCTAATATAATCCATATCTAATTCTTACCGTCTAATTCTTGTCCACGATATACTGTGAAAGTTCATCGGTTGCTTCGGAATCAAGCCTGTAAAGACCACATCAGCGTTAGATGTTGTACATTGCCGTGTCGATTCGCGGAGCAAGACGCGGTCAGTTAGAAGGTACAACAGAACATTGCAATACTTTCAACCCGTATCATCCATTTGAGTCGCTCTAGTAACTGTTAAGCGTCAGAAGTGTGAAAGTATCACTCGTGTATCACTTGTGTAACAGGACTTGGTTTTGCTCCTGCAGTGATGAGATGAATTGAAGTTTTGCTCTTTTGTTTCCTTTCTCTTTCTCACCAGTGACTTTGGGATAATGTTCTGTTGAGACCGCAGTCGTTCCTAGTCCTCTAGTGTTCTGTACAAATGAAGGCTTACTTTACTGGGTCAGTTTGTGAGACAGTAACCATGTCTTTTGTGTATTTGTGATATTAACCAGTGATTGTCACTTCTGAAAGCATCGAGTTATAACCGCCCTCGCCCACAACCCCCTGATCTTCTGCGCTTTAATTATACGGTGAACCACATACATGGCAGTTATACTGAAATGTTTTTTTTTTTTTTTTGGTTTTGTTTTTTTTGGAAGAATATGCAATGTGAACACAACATGAAGAAAACTACATTGGGTAAATTCCAAAAATAATAATAATAATAATAAAACCCCGAATGTTACCGTTCCAAATGCTCGCCACATCCGAACCCACTTGTAGTTGCTGAGCACTGTATAGCCTACTTTCCATTTCTTCTGATTATAGCCATCTTTTCACTTGCCTTACCCACTATCACGAGCAGTTAGCTAACTTTTTTTTGTAAAATTGTAAAGAGAAAAATGAATTGTATCTTAATTTATTGGAATTTTTAAACAAACAAACAAACAAAAAAAAAAAACAGTTTAAACAATGCTTGTATGTGTATCTTTAAAAATGGTGCAAATGTCAACATGATAGGCTACAAATGGCAATGGAGCTGAACATTTTGTTTTTTAATTTTATTTGTAAATTTTTTTTTTGTCTCTTTTTCTTTATTATTTTTTAAAACGCGCAAGCAGTTCTGTTCTTGTGTACGACCAGTAACCTTAATTTACTGTGTAAAGATGGTTACGTTTTTTGTTTTGTTTTTTAGCTTCCTTTGTCAGAAACCCTCTTTATTCGAATGCTTCTTTACTTGTGAGATACAGTCGCATTAACTGTGTGAAATTTCGATATCCGTGTACAGATCACCCAGTCGCTTCATTCTGATCCTAATCCGATGTTGTTGTGAAGCGCTTTTACAGTTTGTTTCGTAATAGCGTAGGGTCTATTAGTGTATTAACCGAACCATTTTATTTGAACTTTGTCATTGCTTTGCGTTTCTTGCTACTCGCTTGAGTGTTCTTGGTAATTTTGTGTGATGGTTGTGTTAATTTTCCTTGTGTAAATGTTTTTGTTTTGTTTTTGGTTTTGTTTTTTGTTTTTTTAATCGAACATTGCTCCTTGTCTATAGCTTACTACACTGTTCAAATACTACAGTTTTCAGCATGTGCACGACTTTGCTCTTTAGAGGCTACCTTTATCATTTTCTTCGCTTCAAATAGAAATGTCTATTTATGCATTTTTGGCTTGTAGTTTTTCACAAATAAAATGTCCAATTTATCTAAAGTTCTACTGGCTGTCGAGTTTGTTTCCTGACCTCACTGGACAAACGCTACACGTGCATGTTATGTATGATGTCAGTGATTTCTTTCATAATGTTCGATTCCATGAAATACTGAAAACGGAGAATTTGTTGCTATGGTGATTCATCTCTGCTGCAGGTGAACAGCAATAAATGCAGGTCTGAATGGAAGCAAATGCATCTTGTGATCTGAATAGCAGGAGTGGCCGTGTGTGTGTGTGTGTGCGTGTGTGTGTGTGTGTGTGTGTGTGTGTGGCTGTAATACATTTGGTCTCAGAATAAGTGTGTCCTCATGTGTTCTTGCCTAGTCACCAGTGTTGCCAGTTTTTACTCTCAATCCCATTTTTTTTTAAACTGTCCATCCCTTTTTTTTTTTTTTTTTTGAACACCTATTATTTGGACATTTCATCAATCTGAAGCTCCTTAACAAGTCTGTCATTGTTTTCGAAAGCATAGTTTTAACCCCTCCTTAACCACAAACCCTAAATATTAATGTTAGGAGAAAGCGATTTGGCCAAAAGACAAATGCAAGTATTTGCAGGAACATGGAAAATGTTCAGGAGTCTCTGCACAAGTGTGTAAATAATGCAAAGCAAAATGAAATTACAGAATGGAATAGGAAATGACCGACACAAAAATGACAACCTGGTGGGTAGACATGATTCATGGAGTCCTAGAGCATTTATAATTCCTGTATTTTTTTCGGCCATGCAAACATGGTGAAAGCATACGTTTTAAAATTTCTCCACTTATGGAAGCAGTTTTAGAAAAACTGTATTTCTTCAAAACTCAGGCAGAGAAAAACTATCCTTATGCCTGCTGTATTAACGAGGACACATCATCCGCCAGCTAGATATAAACACGTCCTTTGAGTATTAGCTGATATTTGCTTTTAGATTGACATCGAGTAATTTTCAGCAGATTTGGCAACCCTGCCTCTGATAAAATGTTCAAATGATACACGAGTCATGTAAAAATACATGGTGAGAGAGGCTACACATCTTAGCTGTCCACTTATGACCAGATCTCCGGATGCTGATGTTAATCTCAAGTGTGAACGCAGCCTGTTAGGAGACCTCCACTAGCTCCTGCCCTCAAGGCCTGCTGGGAGCTGTCTCAGCTGAGATTGAGATGTCGGTGTAGAGCAGCCACCAACCGAGCAGATCACTGACATTACACTCAGGGGAGCCTCTGTGTGAGCTGCCCTCTCTCTACTCCCTGCTGAGAGCTTATACACATCCCTGTTTCCCTCGCATTCGCTCGTGTCCTGGATGATTATGTGTCACAAATCGCCCAACTGCCCCAAGCCTCGACCTGGCATTGAATATCTGCTAAGCATTACTACTACTACTACTAATAATAATAAAAATATTGTTTGGATTACAGTCTCTTTCTTTCTTCCTTCCTTCCTCCCTCCCTCCCTCCCTCCTGCGCTCTCTCGCTCTTTTCTTTTCTTTTCTTTTCTTTTCTTTTCTTTTCTTTTCTTTTCTTTTGTTTTCTTTTCTTTGCCTTTCTTTCTTTTCTTTTCTTTTCTTTTCTTTTCTTTTCTTTTCTTTTCTTTTCTTTTCTTTTCTTTACTTTTCTTTTCTTTTCTTTTCTTTTCTTTTCTTTTCTTTTCTCTTCTTTTCTTTTTTTCTTTTCTTTTCTTTTCTTTTCTTTTCTTTTCTTTTCTTTTCTTTTCTTTTCTTTTCTTTTCTTTTCTAGCTTCCGTTCCTCAAGGGTAGGTGTGTGTCTGCATTGTGAAGGACAAAAGAAAAACGTTTTGTAAAGTTTTGTACTTAAATGTACAGTTTTAAAGACATCTGAGGAGGAATGTCAGCTTTCCATTTTCCACTGCTCACAGTTTCCACTGGTAGAGTTTGCATTACATAAAACAAACTTCGGGTATTGACCAAACACACAGATACAAAGATTCTGAACTTTAAACTGAAATAGATACAAATAGTGATAACAACATTGTGTAGCGCCTGTGTAGTAGTCCTTGGTCCATGTGGGTGGATTTGTAAAGTAAAGATGCCTTGAAAAGCAGTGAAGTTAAACATTTGAAAGCTATTTACTAGAAAGGGCAGGAACTAGTAATAAAGTAAACAAAGCCAATATTTTGCATGACAACACTGCTTTTTAGAAATGTATCACTAGTCACAAGCACTTGCTCAGACAGGTTTCCTTCTGAGTCTGATTCCTCTCAAGATTTATATTTATGGCACTTGCCCTTATCCAGAGCAACTTAGATTTTATCTTATTTTATACAATTAAGGGTTAAGGGCCTTGCTCAGGGGCCCAGCTTGGTGGACCTTGGATTCAAACTCACAACCTTCCAATCAGTAGTCCAACACCTTAACCACTAAGCTTCCACATCCCTTGATTTCTTCTTCATATCCTTTCAGGGAGTTTTTCACCATCTACACCATCACCTCTGTCATGCTCATTAGGGCTAAACTTATATATGTAAACTTTATAGATTTCTGTAAATTGCTTTGTGACAATGTCCAGCTCGATAGAAATAAAATTAGCTGGTATGGTTTACTGAGCATCTTAGAGAAGCTGCAAAAGTTCTTCTGGAGTCACTGCCTGAAAAGTGCTCTGTGACATAACTTTCTTTATTGATTTTTCAGGAATGTTTGCAAATCTATATTTCGTACCTATTCAATAAAGCAGTAAAACAAAATTAGACAAATTTTGTATTTGAAATAAATGAGGGTGCAAACTGTATATACAGCACTGTGTATAGGAATGCTGTGAAGCAAAGACGCCTTAGAAAATAATGAATATTAAACATTTCTACATTCACTCTATATTTTTGTGTAAACTACATCCCAAGAGATTTTTCAGCAGTTTCTGAAATTCTCAATCCAGCCACAGATCACATTTCCCCCTCGTTCTGATGTTTGCTCTTGATCTGTATCTGCATGAATTATTTACTGCACTGCTGTCACATGATTGGCCGATTGTATAATAGCATGAATGAGCAGAACAGGTGTTCCTAATAAAGTGATCAGCGAGTGTATACACATGAGACGTGAATAATATTGATTATCTCATTACAGTGGCACCTTTCGAAGGGGTGGGATATATTAGGGCCGAAGGGAACAGTCCATTCTTAAAGGTGGAAAAATGGGCAAGCATAAGGATGCCTTTTAAAAGTGGCTTTGACGAGAGCTAAATTGTGACTGTTAGATGACTGGGACAAAGCATCTACAAAACAGCAGCTCTTGTACATTTGCAGCATCTGGCAGATGCTCTTATCAAGAGCAACTTACATTTTATCTCATTTTATACAACTGAGCAATTGAGAGTTAAGGGTCTTGCTCAAGGGCCCAGCAGTGGCAGCTTGGTGGTGCTGGGGTTTAAACACACAACCTTCTGATCAGCCCAACACCTTAACCAAGAGGCTACCACATCCCACTTCTTGTAGGATGTTCCTTGTATGGAGTGATTAGCCGAAGTGGCCCAAGGAAGGACAACCGGTGAACTGGTGACAGGGTTATGGATAACCAGTGCTCACTGATGTGTAAAGGGAGAGAAGGCTAGCTCGTCTGGAACAGAGGAGTGACTGTAGAACAAATAGTTGAAAATGCTGGCTATGATGGAAAGATGCACATAGTGAGTTTTGAGAATTAGAACTGGACCAAAGGTGGCCTGGTCTGCTGACTAACGTTTTCTCTTACATCATGTGGATGTCAGAAAAAAAAGGTTTGAACTGGTTTGCAGCCAAAACATACTGTATGCTAGTAATGCTAGTAATGCAAGCCAGAACATATGCTGCTAATTTCCTATTGTTTGGCAAAATTCCCTGGTTGGAATCAGTTCAATACTGTTTTTAAAAATCCTGTTCAAATTCTCTAGAGAAAGGACCACACAGGATTCGTCTTCAGCTTTACATCAGACTCTAAGAAGAAATGCTCCTCGTTGTTCTGAGCAGCTCATGTTACTTGAGACAATTCCTGGGTTCCAAGAGTCTCTTTTACAGCTCTTCATTACCTTGCCCTAATGCAGCTCTTTTGCACAAAGCTGTGAACCACAAAGTGAAAAATCCCATATGGTGATGAAAGAAGGAACATCTGCAGATGGAGATGTGGGGAAAGGGAGGGGGTGCTTTTTATTAGGGGGTAGAAATCAGGAGGCCTGCTGGTGAAAGAAGATCAGCAAGTGCAGTTAAGAGATGGGATGGTGTAAGGAGGATTTGGTTCTGCCTGTTGTTTGGTGAACAGAAGCAGCAGAAAGCTGCCAGGTTTCTCAGTCTTGAATGTGTCTTGATAGCAGGCACCTGTGAGACAATCAGAGTTCTTTAACTTTAACTTTAAACACAGATAACTTTTAGATGAATCTAGGTGGGTGATTCCATCATTTGGCAACAGAAGCTCCAACCTCATGAGCTTCAGGGCCATAAAACATTTTTAGAATCCGGCTTTCCCACATATTGCCAAGTCAACAGAACTTTCTATGATATGGCAGGCAAGTAGGAAAGCAATAAAGACTTTAGAGCAATAAAACCGTGTGTAACTTCCCTCTGAAATTATAAAGCTGTACTGTGAAAAGCCTCCTGAACAGTGAGAAGGATAAGATAATGTCAGGAGCAGGAATTAAACATCTCCCTTGCAAATATAGATGGGATGATATGAAAGATTCATGGTGTGATGACAGAATAACCCGATGCCACTGTTTCTTTCTATTTTTTTCAAATGAACAATTATCCTGAAGAATGCGGAATGGCATATAATACTACAGCTGCAGTCTATCACTTTTTAGAGTATACCTAATAAACCGGCCACTGAGTTGCCAGTTTATGAGGTGCAAATTGTACATTCCAACATGTGATACGTCACTTCAGTGAGGTTTGTGGTATACATGATGCTAGTTTAACAACCCAGACTTCTAGCATTCAGTAAACTGTGTGAGGCCAAGAACTGCTTACTTTCAAAGGAAATGACAATCTGACTGACATTACACACGACAAACTGCAGACCATTTCCTGTAGCCTGCTGACAAACGTGAGCAGACTAAGTGCTTTAAAAAAAAAAAAAAACTCTTTAATGACTTAAACACTGGATTCTATCAACTTTCTTTCAGTCTAGTGTCTAAACCTCAACCTGAAAAATGCTCTTTGTATTCATTCATTCATTTATTCATTCATTCATCTTCCCTAACTGGTTTATTCTGTACGAGAGCCTATCCCAGGAGCCCTGGCTGTGAGACAGGAGTACACTCTGGGATGAGATGCCTGTTCATGAGATACAGGTCACTATACACAAACACATACACAAAGGGCAGTTTGGTGTAGCCAAGCCACCTACTGGAATGTTTCTGGAAATGTACAGAAGAAGCCAGAGGAAACCCACAGAGAGAAAATGACAAATAGAGTAACCCGAGCTCGGGATCAAACAGGACCCCCAGAGCTGTGAGGTGACAACACAACTCTCGGCTCAACACGAAACCATGCTGCCTTGCACATTGGGTTGCAGTGTTTGTTTTCTGGAAATCAGTACATGGAGAGAATCTGGAGAGAAAACTACTTTGGACTCATCAAGATGAGGCTTGTGTAAAAGCCAAGGTGTAGCACCTTGATTAAAAATCGTCCACAGAATTGTTTCTAGCAATGGCTTGTGTTCAAATGAATGTTAGAAGACATTACATGGCCAAAGGTCTGTGGACACTTGAACATAATTTAAGTTCTCTTTTACTGCTGTAATAACCTCCAATCTCCAGGGAAGGCTTTCTGCTAGATTTTGGAGCATGGCTTTTTTGACTGGATTTGTGATCATTCATCTACAAAAGCATTAGTGAGATCAGGTACTGATGTTGAGTGAGGAGGCCAAGGGTTCAGTTGGTTTTCAAATTCATCCCAAAGGTGATAGGTGCGGTTGAGGTCAGGGCTCTGTGTAGATTTTGGAAAACCATGTGTACAAGGAGCTCACTTTGTGCACAGGGACATTACCATGCTGGAGCAGGTTTGGGCCACATACTTCCATTTAAGGAAAAAATGTCAGGTGAAAAATGATGGTCAGGTGTCTATAAACTGTTTTTCATATAGTGTGTGTAATGGGATTATGGTTGAAACCTAAAAGCTATAATCTACCAATGGCAGCTCAGTGGTTAAGAAAGTCATGGGATCAAATCCCAGCACCATCAAGCTGCCACTGCTGGATGCTTAAACAAGACCCTTAACCGTCAACTCTATAAATGTAAGTAACTATGGATAACTCTTTCTACCAAATGCCTTAAATGTAAATGCACCAGTTTAGCAATAATGTGGATGGAAACCATGGCTCGATGAGAAAGGGTTCCACAAGGACGCAGGAGGATTGTGTTACATAGTTGTACACATTCCCAGAGCAAAGCCCTTCTTTAAACGGCTACAGCAGCACAAACATTTTGGATGCTGATGCTGTTAGTCAAGAACAAGAATTCGGATCTCCATCTCTCACAAAAGCAACACGATTAGACCGAATTTCTCTTTTGAATTGTGCCGAATTTGGTGAAGCAGCATGACTCCATGGAGACCTGCTGTTGGGCGTGTTGTTTCCTGGCACACGAGATCACACCAGTGCTTTATTTGAAGTAGCACAAACACAGGTTTATCAATATGTGAAAACGTTTAGCTTAGGTTGTGAAAGCCAATTAAAAATTGATTGCTTGCTGGCACACAAGAGCTTCTTCCTGCTTAGAATTCTAGCCTTGTTTAAGATGGCTATTTAAAGGCAAAACAGTGGTTGAAGAGTAGCTGAAAAGTGACAGTTCTGTGCTTGGAAAGGTTTGGCATGAGCACTGTTTTTGGTTTCTCGATCCCTTCAGTTACAGAACAAAAGCTCTTTTCTCACTGTTAAACACTCCGAGTTTGCGGTTCTGCAAGCTTTTCAGCCTGTTGCCATAAGGAGGCCACATTTACTTTTGAACAGCTGTGTATTTTCCTCTGACATGCCAGGAAAATTGAAGTGATTTGAAATTGGACACTTATCTGAGCCATCTTTGTCATGCTGAGCGTTCCAGCTTGCTATGTGAATAGACCTCACTGCAACCCAGTTCATCTGTTTCTGGCTCAGTAAGTGGGTGTTTCACTTCATCATTGTGTGTGTGTGTGTGTGTGCAGGCAGGAAAAGCATGATCAAAAGTTATTTATAAGCATTTGTTATTGTGCTTGAACGAGTCCGAAAGAAATGGACCTACAGTGCACTACAGCAGTGCTATTGAAACCGGAAAAAGGGCAAATGCACTGCAGACGTGCTTGAATTTAAGCTAATTGAGCATACAAAGTGTATTTTAACAGTCGTTAACCCTAGAGAACCAGAAGGCCTTGAGCAGTGCTGCAAACCATGGTCTCTTAGCTATACTTGCTTACTTTTCAAAGGCATGGTTTGAGAAAAATGAAAAGCATGCATTTTTTTTCCATTGATTAGCGGTTGGTGTGTAAATTGTTCCTCTTTAGTTTTGAAACTACAAGTTTTACTTAAAGACCCATTATGCATAATGTCTAAGCCTTTTTTCCCCCACATGAAATTTTATCCCCTTGGCTCGGGTACGGAATCACTTCCACAGTTGTTTATTACCACAAATGAGCATCATTCACAGCACCACACTGTGATGTTCTCAAATTTGATTGGTCAAAAGATTTAATTTGTTTAACAGCAGCTCTGACAATAGTCCTGGCTAATAATTCCAACCAAATGTATACATTTATTAATATATGTTTCTGTAGTAACACCTCATTCATCAAAAGACTTGAATGAATGAAGCTTCGTAATAAATTTATTGGGAACTTGTTAATAAGGAGATGAAGAAGTCTTCAGTTGTTCATGTCATGAACCAAGTCACATGACCACCTGAACCATGTTTATGCACAAGGGGCACCGGTACCGGTCATGTCTGTAGTGCACTCTAGAGTCTAGCGTCTGGTATAGGTATCGTCGTTGATTGTTTAATCCATGGCATGTCTTGTTTGTGTTTATGTTGTTAGGTAGAGTGTAATTCACTATTAATAAAATACAGTGTACTTACATTCATGGCACAGCTGTGTTTAATGGTCAGTAAGCGAGTTCTGGTTTCTAAGTAACGTCAAGTCGTGATTTTTTTTTTTTTTACCTCAGAAGAGTGCTAAAAAAAAGGCAAGTGAAGGGACCACTGCTATAATGGGAAACTTTACAACATTAAATGCAAATTCCCTCTAAATTCTCATGTGGCTGTGGTATAAGAGAAATAAAGCATTTCAGGGAGTGCACATTGTTTAACAAAATGTGTTGTATATAACACTATGTAACACGATTTTTGTTCCTGGGTAGTAAATGACATTTTCCAATTACTCTTGATGGAAAATGATTTAAAAAAAAATAGCCATTAAGCCCCTTGAACTTTGGGTTTGGGCTTTTAAGAGAATGAAAACCTCAAAATTAGCCCATTTTACTAAAAAAAATCTGCCCAAAACTAACCCAAACTTTCATGGCTAATATGGGATTTTTCTCTTTATTTGGGTTACAAAGAATGGGGAAATAACACTTATTTTCCAGGAACAAGAAAAAAGTAAAAATTTGTTACATGGTGTAATGAGATGCCGTTGTGAGACAGCACATGTTCAAGTGTATTTGAGATTACTGAAAGCTGCGTCCCAGCTCTCGGGTTCCCGGTTCGATCCTGAGCTCTGGTTACCTTGCTGATGTTCTGTTCACTTCTCTGGTTTCTCCCCATCTCCTAACACCATGCTGATCAGTCTGAAAGTGTGTGTGCATGGTGCTCAGTGATAGACTTGTGTCCTACCCATGGTGTATTTCCTCACTGAAGAGGAAGGAGCACATCTGATGAAGTGTGTGATATCAGGATGCCTTGAGGTAAGAGCTAAATCCTTGCTCTAACTCACATTTTATATAAGCATGTCATGGTTATGCCCGAATCAACCCTGAACTACATTAACCATCAGCCCCAGCATGTCACATGTCCCACTGATTCTTCTCATCTCTTACCCCTAATAAGCATCCCTTCATTTTCCTTCCATTTTTTATTGTCAAGCTCTTCTTGTTGTTACGTTTGCCATGTACTACATCCTCACTCTTAGTCTTATTTTTCCCCATGTGTCCATAGTTCATGGTTCTAGTTTCTTGTTCACAGTTGAGGTTGTTTGTTTTGCAAAACTGCTCTAGCAAGTGGTGACAAAGCAAATAAAAACTGTTTTGAGTGACAGTAGAACATGTCTGTCTTAAATGTGCTAATTTTTATTTGTCTATCTATCTATCTATCTATCTATCTATCTATCTATCTATCTATCTATCTATCTATCTATCTATCTATCTATCTATCTATCTATCTATCTATCTCTCTGTCTGTCTGTCTGTCTGTCTGTCTGTCTATTTATTTATTTATTAAAACATCGCTTCTGCTTTTCATGCAGGAAGCATTCCAATTAAGATGAACAGAGGAACGTCAGCCGAAACCCCCAGAAATGTCAAGTCTAAGGAATGGATGTGATTATAGTGTATCTCTGTCTTACTAATGGGGATACATAGCATGAATGGCAGGTCAAATTGTTTCTCATTTTCTTAATTTTAACAAGAGCCTGTGTGCTTAAGAAGCCTCCCTCTGCCGAGTGCTTAATGCGCGCGCTCAATCATCTTAAGTAATTACAGAGGAATAAATGTTCTCCCATATCCACCCCACAACGGCTCTAATCACTCTCCGACCTGCTCACGATCCACACTTATTAAGTGTGTGAACTGCATAATGTCCGGCTGTGGCGGCTAAATAATTAATGGCAATAAATTGTACTGAATGCAGGAGCTATTTATCTAAGCCGTAATCGCTTGCATATTTAACTTTAGCATTCAATGCACAGAGGAATAAAACACACACACATGTGCATCTGCACGTGCGCTTGTGTGTGTGTGTGTGTGCTTCAGTGTTGGTTTCAGTATTTGAATTGATGCATTGTCTATGCTTTCTTGACTTTTCCCATTCCGTTAACAAAATAACACGACACATTTCTAACACTCTAGATGTTGACTGTCTGCATGTGTACAGAGAAAATGTTTCTATCATGTTCTAAAGAAGTAATTATTGTCAAAACTCTAACATACCAAATATATTTAAACATGTAACATATAAAACAAAGACATGTAAAACAACCTATTTGGTAAACTGGGACACATTTTTCCAGTTTCATAAGTATTTTCAGCTTACATAGCTTACAGCAATCTTTAAGATTCAGTATGAACAGAACAATTCTCTCTCTCTCTCTCTCTCTCTCTCTCTCTCTCCCTCTCCCTCTCTCTCTCTCAGTCTAAGTAACATCCTATACTTTATTTCTTAAAGCAATCTTTCAGATTCAGTATGAACAGAACAATTCTCTCTCTCTCTCTCTCTCTCTCTCTCTCAGTCTAAGTAACATCCTATACTTTATTTCTTAAAGCAATCTTTCAGATTCAGTATGAACAGAACAATTCTCTCTCTCTCTCTCTCTCTCTCTCCCTCTCTCTCCCTCTCTCTCTCTCTCTCTCTCTCTCTCTCTCAGTCTAAGTAACATCCTATACTTTATTTCTTAAAGCAATCTTTCAGATTCAGTATGAACAGAACAATTCTCTCTCTCTCTCTCTCTCTCTCTCTCTCTCTCTCAGTCTAAGTAACATCCTATACTTTATTTCTTAAAGCAATCTTTAAGATTAAGTATGAACAGAACAATTGAAAAACACTGAAAGGTAAGTAACATTTTGTAATGACTTCCAGTAGCAGTATAACATAGAATTAAAAAAAAAACTATCAATCAAACCCCATCAAACCCATCATACCCCCCCACCCCCTGCCTGTCTCCTTGGTGCCTTGATACATTTCAATAAATGGATCATAGTTAGAGCTAGATTAAGGGGTAGATTAGATTAACACTTTTTATGAGAAGAGAGAAAATTGATTTGTGATGTCACGCTATACACTACTTAATGGCTTATATGAAAGTAGACACTCAGACACAAATTGTGTACTATTATTGTAGCACTTGTATCAAAGAAACTTTTGCAAAGCTGCTGCATGGTGGATCTCTACCAATTTGTGGAGTGTGAATTATTTGCCCAGGGGCTCACACACTTCCACTTTTACCCTCACCCTGCATGCAGAGTCACAACACTCTACATACAGAAACCCAGCAGTGTCCTGACTAATCTTATTCAGACATGCAAGCAATACAATAATTCATTTGTTTATTATTTTTTTATCTTTCGGCTGCTCCCTTGTGTGGGAGAGGTCGCCACAGCAGACCAACTAGTCCACACAACAACTTGGCACAAGTTTTACACCGGACACCCTTCCTGACGCAACCCTCCCATTTTTTTTTATCTGGGCTTGGGACCAGTACTGCATCCAGTGGCTGGGGTTTGGGTGAATAACACTGATGATCTCCTCATCATGGCACCTGTTAGTAGGTGGGATATATTAGGCAGCAAGTGAACATTTTGTCCTCAAAGTTGATGTGTTAGAAGCAGGAAAAATGGGCAAGTGTAAGGATTTGAGTGAGTTTGGCAAGGGCCAAATTGTGATGGCTAGACCACTGGATCAGAGCATCTCCAAAACTTGTGGGGTGTTCCCAGTCTGCAGTGGTCAGTACCACTGCTGCTAACATCTAGGTGCCAGATACCACAGCACACCATCAGTGGAGTCCATGCCTTGAAGGATCAGGGCTGTTTTGGCAGCAAAAGGGGGACTTACACAATATTAGGCAGGTGTTGTAATGCCTGATGTGTACAGCGTGTGTTATAATGTGCAATGACAATTTTATGGCTAACTAGCATATATAATTTCTTTCTGGGATGTTTTATACTCACATATCAGCTCAGAAAATAAATTCTCTGAATTTTAACTGTCCCAGTTTACTACCCAAACTCACCATTTACTTTGAATCTTTTTTTTCACCAAAAAATTATCTCAATATTCCTAAACCTGTGAAAATGTAATAGCTAGCTAGAATGTCTAGTGGCATCTTATCATTGTTCTCTAAATATATGTAATCAGTGTTATTGTTTCAAAACTGTGTACCATTTTAATCACTTCATATTTTAGAGTCATGTCAGGAAACAGTGGAGAAAGCACTCATTATATAAAACGTTTAAAACACTGCTATTCATACTTTCTACTGTCTAGTAAATATTCTCTTTAAAAATTGTACCACTAGTCACCTTTGTGGAAATAAGGTTTAAGACCTTAAGAAGGTTTAGGAGCTAAATAAAATGAAACATAAACCTATATCTTCCAGAAACATCGCACATTTTGAAATGTTGAAGTTAAAATATTGATCACATACACTGAGGTTTAAGAGTAGGAAACTATTTTGGACAAGAGTAGTGGGAAACTGGGAAGCAGAGCATACACTGTGCCCTTATTTAGTTTGCAGTAGGAGTCTTCGGGTTTCCTGCGCTGTATCAGTTTCTGCTTTGGCGTCAGAAGCACTAGTAAGAATTATGGGCTCGCTGACAGGTCAATGCACTGGGCCCCTATCCTCAAGACAAATTTGGGTCCAGTGTCTTCTTAGGGCTCTTGAAACTGTTCACATTTACATATCTTCCTCTTTATGGCGCTGCCAATGTTATGGTGTATAATGTCTGTCTTCAGAATAAGTGTTTTTTTTTTAATAGATCTATGTTGAATGTCGTGATTCTTATATTTTATTAAAATATATCTTTTGTTACCACTCTTTGGTCATTGTACAAGCAGCTGATGGTTAAAAAAGCAGTGCTGTAGTCATGCATCCTGCATAAATAAGGATTCCTGCACTGAGTAGGAAATGAGGAGAGGTGAAGCATTTTAACTTTTTATACATTTCTTCTCTTTTCAGCAATTTTAACAGATGGCTCAGGACTGCTAAGCTTTCTCTCTAGTCTGTTATGGAGAGAACACCTGAAGGCACACGGAGACACCCATAAATAAACTCGGTCGAATAAGACACAGGTGAGAATTATCATACGTTACCTGCTGGTTGTGCCCACCTCATCAATGTAGAAAGCTGACGCTTGACCACGCCCAAATCAAAAAGCTTCAGTTGTGCTGTCCGTTTAATCTCTATATCAATGTTATTGTGGAGAGGTCAGAATGATTTGCCTAGCAAGGTGCACACACCCTTCCAGTTTTACCATAACCCTGCTTCAGCAGCTAAACATAGAGTTATGATACTCTACATACAGAAACCAAACAGTGTCCTGGCTAATCTTATGACAGACAAGCAGCAATAAACAATGGTTAATGATAATGTTTTTTTAATTTCATTGGAAAAACCTTTTAAGACTTTCTTAATCAACAAGTCATGTTGTTCCAAATGACCAAAACACACCATCCTGAAAATGATTAAAATTATCGTCTATTTTTTAGATGTCCTCGTTACGCACAAAACATGATAAATACTTGTGTAATAATGTCTAATTATATTAGTCATTACACTTTTATAACTAGCTACATTTCAAAGAAAGCATTTGTCATTTTCTTCCAAGACTGAAATCTGATGATCATGCCCTTGCTGCCAGAGGAGTATAATCAGCAGTTGAAGCCAGATAAAAATCTAAATAAATACAGTCCCTTCCTTGAATATATCCTTGAAAAGACATGCACCTTTTAAGACAATGCAGTGATTATAATAGCGTTCATCAATTTTCTGTACTCCCTAGGGTCACAGGGAGCCTGAAGTCTATCCCAGGGGACTCAGGGCACTAGGCAGGGGACACCTTGAATGAGATGTCAGTCTATTACAGGGCAAAACTGCACATGCACTTGTTTACACACTACAGCCAATCAGCCTACCATGCAGGTCTTTGGACTGGTGGAAGAAACCGCAGGTCCCAGAGGAACATGCAATCTCTGCACACACATTCAAAACCCCAACCCCAGAGGTGCAAGGCAAACATGCTAACCATTAAGCTAAACCCCGTGGGATATAAAGCTTAGTACTTAGTAGAAGAGGGAAAGATTTCTGAATGGAAAGATAACCTTACTGACAGGTCAACAGCAATGACTCCTTGTCTAGATTGGTCCAGATTTGGTCTTCTGTATCATTTGGGCAAGAATTTTTCTCCAGAGCAGACACCATAACATGATAAGTGACTTCAAAGTAACTGACCAAACTTTCTAACTTTGTTTGCAATTTGTTGCTTACTCTATAGCCTACAAAGACCTGTCACACACACACACACCTTTGAGGAGATTAAACAAAGACATCTTATCAACTCACCTTTATCGTCACACACACACCCTCTGTCAATGGCTTGGTGTAATGTTAGTAAAGCAAACACTCACATAATCTCATTTACCTCAGTTCACTTCACTTGGCTTCAGGCCTCTAGAGTTACACAAAGAATTGTGCTTCCTGATGGAGTTCCACTGAAGAGATAAGGAGGTGGATTTGGCTTGAAATTTTGACTGCCTACGTATGACTCTGTGACTCCATGAAAACCAACCTGTGAATGAAATTTCCACAAGGTAAGTATGTTTGTAGTGATTTTCAGCTTGGAAATCTAAGTCTATCTTTTAAAAAAAAAGAAAGCACCCAGTATTTTAGTTGATCACTGGAACATTTAAATAGAGTCATTTCCCTTCCATGAGCTGTAGAAATTTCTTTAAATATATACCCTTAGTATAATTAGGAAGAATGCAGAGCATGCTGCAAAGAGCAAGGAAAGACACTGTAAAGTACTTGGCTAAATTTAGAGCTTTTAGAAATTCAGTGGAAGCTAAGAGAGTTCTCTACAATACAGTTATTGTTGTAAGGGTCCATAAAAGTGTCTGCATCAACTGCACCCCCTTCACTGGAGTTAGGGCTCGTTGCGCTTGGTTGGAAAAAGCAGAGCCAATCCAACATTACAAATCACCGGAGAGAGAGAGAGAGAGTGAGAGAGAGAGAGAGTGAGAGAGAGAGAGAGAGAGAGAGAGAGGGAGATGGCTGTCTGGCTATATTTCAAATGTATGTTTGCATTTGGGCCACTTCCAAACTAAACCTCTCCCTCGACCTAAGCCAAAGAGGCCTAATGAGAGAGCGAGGGGAGGGACACAGGGCGAAATAAGGCAACATAAACTTGTTCACTTGCTGATGAGGAGTGGAGGAGAGCACTTCAGGAGTTCAGCCTATTAAGGGTGCTCTTTAATGGCTTTGGCATGTCAATATAGACCTTTAAGCTTAAAGAAATCCATCATGCCTGAGACAGATACTAGTTTAATTTGTGGTTCGACATGTTATCATATATCTCAATTCACAAGTCTTTAAAGCAAGTGTGCTTTGCCTTGTTTAATCAACACGGTTTTCATTTGACGGTTCATTTGAACAGTCTGTGTCAGCATTGCTAACAGGAACCTAGATCAAGAACTCTAGACTTTGATATCAGGAAATGGCCTGCAATGCATAATATATTGCTGCAATGTTACGTTATAATTTACTTTCCCGATTTAAAAAGAAAAATAGATTTTCTAACTTGTTTAAGTTGTAGGAAATATGGCTCCCTAAACAGGACCTGTATTTAGCTCTGAAGTAAGCACACCAGACATCTTAAACTACAGGGAGGGAAATACTTGAGGATGCAAAGACATAATAATTATTGCTTCTAGCATCACTGTCTTCAAGTTAGACAGTCACTGAATATGTACGCAAAACAATACCCAAGTTTAATAGGATGTCTAGCCATACTGCTGCTTATAAAGATTTTACTTTATTAACAATTCATATAATAAGACATTTTTGTTTACTCCATGAACAAATTGTTTAGACTCTAAAGGGAACCGGGCTAAATTAACCTAGATGCTAATGAACTGTATTTTACAGTAAACATCATTAATATGAAATGTAACACTTTGTCCAATGGTAAACGTGGACTTGTCTCAAATGCTTTGCAAATTATAGTTGATGGTCAAGTGATTCCCATAATGCAACTGTAAGACAGTTTTAATGCAGCTCCCCAATTTCAAGTTTGATTTAATACTCTTTAATATGCTCACTTCTGACTAGGTTATATTTCATAAATATCCTGTTCACAAGCCACCCTGCATCAGTGCATGGAGAGAATAATGTATACTTGAAGATTGTAGATGATTGTGCCTTCCTACATTTTCTTCAGATTGTCCTTGTCTATCATTTTAAAAAATGTGATTTGATGTTTCTGGGCATTTTCTGTGGAAATTGTAACATAATTTAATGTTATGTTTGCTGCTGCATTGAAGCAGCACTTCTCTCTTGGTATGATGTGATAAAAAAAACAAATAACAGGTATTATGAATGCCATTGTTCTAAAAGCTTTAAGTGAATATCTCAAACTGTGTGAGACAGACCGTTCAATTACAGTGCAAGGAAAATGGACTGTTCCACGTTTATTAGTTTATAAATTAATTCCCGTAAGTAGTCTGTATCAGTGGGGTAGTGATCAATAGTGGACTTTTCTTGGGCTGTTAGACATGTGCATCAATTTGAAAGCTATTGTGCTGGAGCTGTCAAGGCATTTTAGCGCTACCGATGTTCCTCCTGCATGCTTTGATTGCTTGTCTTTGATCGTCAATTTGTACTTGCATGTGGGCTCAGTGGGTGGCACGAGGCCTGAGTGGGTAGCTTTGCGGCCTGACATTTCCATTGCACCTCTTCTTCCATCCTAAGCTTGAAGAAAAAGTGTCTCTTTGTCACATATATGCTGCAGCACAGTGAAATTCATTTCTTTGCATATCCTACCTTAAGATGTTGAGTCAGCCATGATACAGCATCCCTGACTCAGAGGGGTTAAAGGCCATGCAGAAGGGCACAAAAGTAGCAGCTGTTGGTGGTGTTTGGGCTCTGAAGTGTAACCATAACCACTTAGCCTTAACTAACTGTCCAGCTTGGGTTAGTAGAGTTTTCTCTGTGGGTTTCCTCCAGGTACGATAACAATATCACCACCAACACTGCAGATGACCCCTCACATGGACTCTTCAACCTCCTGCCATCTGGCAGAAGGTACCGGAGCATCTGTGCCACCACCAGCGACTCCACAACAGTTTCTTCTCTGAGGTATTCAGATTACTGAGCACCCTGCTAACCTGGGTTAGTTAAATCCCACTGCACTTTACAAAGACACTTTGGGCACTTATTGCTGCTATACTGAATAATTCACCGTCCACTATGCTATAGCTTTCTCACTTCTCTGTTGTCCTGTGTGTTCACCGTTCTGTGTATTTATTGTCCTGCTTTCATCTCACATAGTCGTGTAGGTGCACTTTAATCAGTCTTGTCTACTGCACTGCTGTATTGTTATACATTGCACCATTGTTCTGTAGAAAATTCCATTTTGTTGCTGTGTATATCAGCTATATTGACTATGTGGACATTGGAGACAATAGACAAACCTTCAGGTTTTGCATACCAACTACTACAATGCATATTGTACAATTTTACATAGTGTCACTGTACAGTCTTACACATGCCCTGGAGCTTTATTTATGACTCCATTATGACCAATGGTACATTTATTTTACACACACACACACACACACACACACACACGGACACGCAAACTACCACACTGCTGGTCTAACCTACACCGTTATTCTGACAGCCTGTATATATTTTTCATACAGTGGATGTGTACAGAGACAGTGTAGGTTGAGTCTGTAGATAATGTGAGAGCTATGTACTGTACATGTAGATTCATTTTCTCTTATTCATGATATTTGGGAGTTTATTGTGTACTTTAAGTCTTGTGTTGTGGCTGTGACACCAAGCTTCCCTTTGGGGATTAATAACTCTACTCTACTTTATTCTACTCTACTCCATTCTACTCAACTCTAATCTACTGCTCTATTCTATTTGTTCTTTTCTACTCTCCTCTATTCTACTCTACTCTATTCTCTTCTACTTTATTATACTCTACTCTATTCTACTCTACTCTGCTCTCTTCTACTTTATTCTACTCAACTCTGCTCTCTTCTACTTTATTCTACTCTACTTTATTCTACTCTACTCTGCTCTCTTCTACTTTATTCTACTCAACTCTGCTCTCTTCTACTTTATTCTACTCTACTTAACTCTACTCTCTTCTCTTCTACTTTATTCTACTCAACTCTACTCTGCTCTCTTCTACTTTATTCTACTCTACTCTACTCTACTTTATTTTACCCTACTCCACTCTATTCTACTCTGCTCTATTCTACTTAGTCTACTTTGCTCTATTCTACTCTACTTTATTCTATTCTACTCTGCTCTATTCTATTCTACTATATTTTACTCTATTCTATTCAATGCTAATCTACTGCTCTATTCTATTCATTCTATTCTACTTTATTTAACTAAGCTTTACTCTAATCTAATCTATTTCCTTATTCTATTTGTACTTTATACTGATCTTCTTTTCTCTACTCAATTCCATTCTGCTCTATTTCACTCAACTCTACCCTATTTTATTGTACTCTATTTTATTTCAGTCTACTATATTCTACTTGACTCTATTTGACTCTTCTCTACTCTACCCTATTGTTTTCTGGTCTATTCTGATCTGCTCTATTCTACTGTACTCCATTCTTAGTAATTCTATTATACTCTATTCTATTCGACTTGACTCAACTCTTCTCTAACCTACTTGACTCTGCTCTTCCTACTCTATAAAGAAATGACAATAAAAGTAAAATAATAAAAGTTTTTTCTCACTTCCCACCAAAAAATAGAGTGTACAGTGGGTGGACTGACTACTCAGGTATGAAGGTTTGTCTGCATAGTGACCTGAAATTGACCAGTGTCTCATAATTTTGTATTTTTGCTTCACACCCACTGTTCCTGGGATTGACTGAGAAAAAAACTGATAACAGTGGATGAATCAGTGAAAAGTGTTCTATTAGCTTACAATCTGATTTATGTGCCTGTAATGTTTGAATGTACAAACTGCATAAACTGTATTGTTTCAATGTTGTCGAAAATGATTTGCACTAGCTCCTGTTGTTGACAAGGTTGAAATTTTCACCGTGGACATGCATGACAAGGTCAAGAGTAAGGGCTGAATGCTATGAACAATGGATAAAACTTGTACTTCTAAATAGGATGCAACATGCAGCATCAGTGCACAAGTATTTTTATGACAGACCTATTAGGAACATTTACTCTTACTGTGTAGAAGTTTATTGAAACAATGATGTAATACCGTTTTTCTCTCATTTGCACCTGGCATTTTTATGCTTATGAAATAAGCTTCCATGTTAATAAAAAATGTTGTATAACATACTGGAACCATAACTGAAAATGACGTTTTCGGTGACTTCATCATCTAGAAGAGTGGTTCTTGGAATAAGGTCCAGGGAGCCCCAGAGGGTCTGTGATTTAAAAAAAAAAAAAAAGAAAATATAAAAAAGAAAATAAAAAAATAAATTTTGCACTGCTGGAAATCACAATCCACTATTAGAAAATGTATTCTCCCTCTCTCTCTCTCTCTCTCTCTCTCTCTTTTTTTTTTTTTACTGTGTTCTTATTGTTATTACACTATTTGACTGGCCACTTCGATTGAGTGGAATCAATCCAAACCTCAATAAATCAAATCCAAGCCAGCCTAGAAATAATGTCCATATGGACCTAATGTGTTCTGTCAGTGGAAATGTCAGGAATAAAAAGGCCTAAGGCTGCAAAAAATTAGCCAAGATATTATTGTTTACGGAGGAGGCACAGTGGTTAGTGATTAGCATGTTTGCCTCACACTGCTGGGGTTGAGGGGTTGATTCTTGTGTGTATGTGTGTGTGTGTGTGTGTAGATTCAGGGGTTTCCTCCCCCAGCCTAAAGAAATGCATTGATTGGCATCTTTAAAGTGTGTGTGTGTGTGTGTGTGTGTATTTGATGGGACATCCCCCACTTTGTGCCCCATGTCCCCTGAGATAGGTTCTTGAGATAAGTGCCACAGAAAATGAATGGATTATCGGACATATTTAAAAAAAATGAGCTATAATTTATATAATATTTGAATAGGTGGAAATGGTTCCTGGACCAGGATTTAAGCAGAGGTGAGAATTTTTTTTTCAAAGAGCTGTTGCTATGTGCTGTAATTCCACATCATACAGGTTGCAAACACACTGTGCAATCATCCCTCTCTCAGAAATAGCGGGAGAAGAAATAATCATGGCGTTGAGTTAGAAATGGCCTTCCTTGCATTAGATTTGTCTCATCATTGTGGAAAAAAATAAATTAAAAGAAATATATAAATAAATGAAAATATATAAATAAATTTAAAAAAAAAAAAAAGTACCTCTCTATTTCCTTTCCCCAACCAGCATTAAGTGAAAGTGATGTCTGTTGGCTTTAAGATAGAAATTGCCTGCTCCTTTCTGGCCCATATTTCATCAGCACACCAGCCCTGCCTCCACTCTTGGAAATTAATAGGCAGGATTTTCTATGAATGTGAAATGCAGGCGCTGGAGACTGGAGACATAACTGTCCTCTGTGTAGATGGCAGAATGTGAAAGTGTGGACATCAGGACACTGCAATTTTGTGCTCATGTGATGGAACGGCAGAAGCATGGGAGGGAATGGGCGTGTGATTACTGTAGGAGCATTAGAAGCACACACACACACATATGCATACAAGCTCAAAAACATTGCACAGGATTAGTCAGAAAGTCAAAGAGATTTAAATTGTCTTCCTACCCATATATGCCTTCAGAGGCCTGAAGAGTGTTTAATATTTAGTACTGACAGCACCTCCTTGATGTTAAACACACTCTTGCACACTCTTGCACATATACTCTCTTTATTGTTCTCATGCTCTGGTGTGAGTGCTTAATGTTGTCCTTCTATATCTGCATCTTATACCAAGACAAATTCTTTGCACATGCTAAAATAGTAAAAGAAATTGATCCTAATTATGCAGACAGTGGCTTAGTGGTTAGCGCATCAGCTTCACACATCCAGGGTTGAGGGTTCCTGCCTCTGTCTTGTGTGCAAGGTGTTTGCAGTGCATTGGAAGGCATGCATTGTAAGCTGATTGGCATCTCTAAATTGTCTGTAGTGTGTGAGTGTGCCTTGTGATGGGTTGCCAACCTTTCCAGAATATTCTCCACCTTGTGTCCCGAGTCCCCTGGGATATTCTCCATGTTTCCTGTGTGGGATAAGCGCTATATAAAATGGATAGATGGATGATTTTGCAGGTGCACAACTATACAGTAGTGCAGAAGAAAGGACAATATAAAGTGTGACAGTTGCATTAAAGTGTATACAGGGGAACTAGCAGTGAAGCTAGCACATGTGTGACTAGTAGTGAGATGGGTGGGGCTTGCTTTTTTTTGTATATGCTGTGATTATTTTGAGGATGAAGTTAATAGATATTTTTTCAATAATCGTACACGTAGCTGGAAAAAAAAATATTGTTTCTCTGCCAACACAGCATACATTACAGTACAAGTGCACAGGTACAAATAAAGTGGAAACCGTGTGACAGTGATAGACAGTTATTTACATTTATTTGCATTAGTCACTATGCTGCTCATTTATTTATTCCGCCACAGTAAGCACTTTATCCTGGGCAGGTTGTGGTGTAGCTGATGTCTATCCCTGGAACAAACATTGACATTTAGATGCAATTTAGACTGGCAAATCAGCCTCCTAGCAAATTTGTGGGAGGTGGAAAGAAGCAGGAAGACTCTGAGTAACTCAAGATTGGGGAATGATGCTGGAAATGACTTGTTAATGAGAGAGTTTAGTTGAATGATCAGACTTGTGTGAGCTGTGGTTACTGTAACTCAAATATCCACTCTTTACGACCATTCTGAGTGGAAAATCGTGTGAGCTAGAAGTTTAGGAAGGACCCTGAGTAACTAAAGATTGAACTGCTATCTAACATATCATGCTACACCCACAAAGGAAAAAAAACAACAAGCAACAGCTCTTTACATAGTTAGCCGTTGCACACTAGGCAAAACTGTGTATCTCCACAGCCCAATTTGCAAATGTTTACATACTGTGTGTCAAAACTGATTACATTAAAGTTCCAAACCAAATGGAGAGCAGGTTGGAAGTCAAATAGTACATCAAAAGCCTCAAAAGAGACACAGTTACACAATGTTCTCAGAGTCAGAGCGCTACCAAGAGCACAGTGTGTGCTGGAATACGATTCCACAAATCCTGAATCAGCTCCAATCCAGAGTGCTTCACTTCATTTCATGATCTTTATGGAAAGCTTGAGCCTGGATGGGACAACATGGGACAACACAGCACTTCACTGTCTTCACTTCACTGTCTTCATGTAGCTACTCTATTTACAAAGCCTTCAAAGATGCTGTCACCTAAAACCTTCTCTTACTTTAACACACATGATTTATTAATTTATTTATTTATTTTTGTACTTATCACTTATAAGGCGATACTATAAGATGAACTACCTCATGATACACAATATTACCAAAGGTTTTGGGACACCCCTCCAAATCATTGAATTCAGGTGTTGTTTTTCAGGGGTTGGGCTTGGCCCCTTAGTTCCAGTGAAAGGAACTCTTAATGCTTCAATATACCAAGACATTTTGGTATTCAATTTCATACTCCAACTTTGTGGGAACATTTTGGGGATGACCCCTTCCTGTTCCAACATGACTGCACACCAGTGCACAAAGCAAGATCCATAAAGACATGGATGAGAGTGTTTGGTGTCGAGGAACTTGTCCTGACCTCAACCTGATAGAACACCTTTGGGATCAATCAGAGCGGAGTTAGAGCAGAGAGGGGTGTCCTAAAACTTTTGGCAATATAGTGTATCTCCAACCGTGTATCTTACTAATACTAGCAATTATACTATTAGATCTGCTTTCTGATTTCTTTGTAACATTTACAGAGTAAAACTGGCATGGAATGAATTAAAACTTTAATCACCTTGGAAACACTTCCTTCTTTGAATAGTTTTATTTTATTTTTTTTTATAAACTACCCTAAAGGAAACATGTTCCTGTTTTATATCATTTTTAACCTGAGGTGAAAGGTGTTATGGATGTGTGATGTACTCCACAGGTACGACCCCTATGTCTTGCTCCACTTTGCTATTTGTGTTGTTTTATGTGTTAAGGTGTAAAATGATTCCTTTCTGTGAAACAGTTTGTGTTGCTGTATTGACTCCTTGAAAGAAGAGATCTCATATCACAATGGGGAAAAAATATATGTTTTGTATTGTCAGTACTGTTAGAAATGGTATATTCTGTATATAAGATGTGCTATTGTGTAAAACTGAACCAAATTGCATCTATCAAGCAAGAGAAAAATCTGCAGTTACAATAGAACACAGTGTGAACTTGCTTTTCACTTATGTACTTACTATTTTATGATGTATTCATCAATACCATAGAGAGCATCTATTATAATAAAAGCCGTTGTTTATTTTCTTCTTGTCATACTTCTCAACAGTCTTGTTTGAGAACTAATACATCGTGTTTGTGGTGTTTTGGCTGTAGAATGAAAAGTGATTTTTTTTACTAAAACATTTTACCCTTTGTGTTATGTTGACTCTTTGCACCCTTTGCTCTTGTTCAGGCAAATTGACCTGGGATATTATTGCATTATAACATTTGTGATTCTTCTTCTTCTTCTTCTTCTTTCGGGTTTTCCCTTCAGGGGTCGCCACAGCGAATCATCTCTCTCCACCTATCCCTATCTTCTGCATCCTCAACACTTACACCCACTAGCCTCATATCCTCATTTATTACATCCATATACCTCCTCTTTGGCCTTCCTCTTTGCCTCCTGCCTGGCAGCTCCATGTCCAACATTCTCCTATTAATACACTCACTCTCCCTCCTCTGGACATGTCTAAACCATCTTAATCTGGCCTCCCTAACTTTGTCCACCAAACGTCCAACATGAGCTGTCCCTCTGATGTACTCGTTCCTAATCCTGTCCAACCTCGTCACTCCCAAAGAGAACCTCAACATCTTCAGCTCTGCTACCTCCAGCTCTGACTCCTGTCTCTGTCTCAGTGATACTGTCTCTAAACCATACAGCATGGCCAGTATCACCACTGTCCTGTACACTTTCCCCTGATTCTCGCTGATAGTTTTCTCACACAGAACTCCTGACATTTTTCTCCACCCATTCCAACCTGCCTGCACTCGCTACTTTACCTCTTTCCCACACTCTCCATTACTCTGGACTGTTGACCCCAAGTACTTGGACAACATCTGTGATTAATGTTTGTAATTACTAGATCATGTTTTAACACTGAACGTGTCTTTGTTTTTGTGATAAAGTTGTGTAACAAAACATACTATAATAAAGACCTTGGTGCCATTAATCTAGACAAAAATTGAAATGGAACAATGTTTTAATTAATGTTTATTATTTTGAACTGATTTATCAAAACATTACAGATTGGCTATTAAATACAGCTCTCAAAAAATGCAACTGCAAATGCGGATGACTTGAAACAAAGGCAAAACACTTTTAGTGAAGATATAAAACGGGTTCATTTGCCCACACAAGGGTTAAATTATTTAATTGTCAATGCAGGATATTCTCTATGTAAAATCAGCCTTTGTGTGTAACTGAAAAAAAAGATTGTGTGTATAAAGCTGGTTAGCAATGGTAAATAATTGAAAAGCAAAGACAACACAAAGATAGGCAATTCCCTCTTCCCTTCAGAGAACAACAGATGATTCAATTAGTAATGTTGATATTAATTTTTCATATCATAATAAGTGCCTACTGCAATACTGCTCTATTGTAAGGATTCTGTGTTTTAAAACTAAATGTACACGGTTTTTTTTCCTGAGCAGCATTTCAACCACATGATCCTTGTTTACTTGAAATTACACATTATATAGACTGTATACAATATACACTCATTGGCCAGTTTATTAAGAACACCTGTTCACCTGCACCTATCTAATCAGCCAATCGTATTCCAGCAGAGCAATGCATGAGCTTCATACGTTCATACATTATATATCAGAATGAAGAACAAACATCCCACTCAGGTTGATTTTTTTTTTTTTTGCCAATCAGGCTGGGTTGAGTAGTTCAAAAACTGCTGATTTCATGCATGTCTCACACACAGCAGTTTTTAGAGTTTGCACAGCATGGTGTGAAATACACACCGACAACACACACACACACACATCTAGTGATGATCAATATTGACAGTGGAAATGACTTGTTAATGAGTTGAACAGATAGACTGCTAACTCAAATAATCACTCTTCACAGTCATGGTGAGCAGAAAAGCATCTATCTATCTATCTATCTATCTATCTATCTATCTATCTATCTATCTATCTATCTATCTATCTATCTATCTATCTATCTATCTATCTATCTATCTATCTATCTATCTATATATATGATATTTATGTGTAAAGCTGCATGGCTTAAGAGAAACTGTGCAGGTGTGAAAGAATACTGCAAGGCCATAGAGTTCAACAGTCATGTGTGAGATGTTCTCTTTTTAGTGTGTCTGAGAGTCAGAGTGAAAATGTACCAAGTGCAAGATGCTCACCACAAGCCATGAGGGTGCCTAAAGCAAAAGTGCAATGAAAAATACCTGCATTTGGAGCGCTTGAAATTATGTAAGATCCAGTGGTGCATGCATATCTCTGACATGTGGGCGTGTGTAATATCACCTCACCTATATATATAACTACCTACAGGAAATTCATGAATATGAAGTACCTGTGAATGTGTGAAAACATGTTAAGCCTGTTTGAGAGTGTGTGACAGAGTGTGATAGAACCTATGTTTATCATTGTGTATGTGTGTGTGTGTGTGTGTGTTTGTGAATCTCGTCAGCCTTAATGGTTTATCATTGATTTCTCTCAGATCACAGCACAACATTTATAATAAGCATCACGCTTCTGGCTTTTGTCAATACACTTCTCAAGACATAATTAATTTACATCCTTATAGATTTAAAGTGACATCCTAAATCTCCTGCCTTTAACAAAAAAAAGCCCCCAGCCACTATATACCTGGTCTATCTCTCACAATCTCACAAGGGGAAATGGCTGGAAATCCGGCGCAGGTTGAAAAAACAAGCGCTCAAGAGTGTGTCCTGCTATTGTGTAGGGGTCAGACAGTCATTTAACCCGTCTGAGCTGAGCTCTGGAGGGTCACAGGGCTCCAGATTGAGATTCCTCCCACTGCTAAATGCAGGTCGTGCACGTTGCTGATATGGCTGTCAGAAAATTCCGGCCGGTGGAGGACTGAATGACCCTGAGGTTTGAGGATGTGATCAGCGCTGATTTAATGCTGACTGTATATTTTACATTTTACTGACACTATTAATAATGGTCTACGTCTACCACCTTGTGGTTATGCAGACAATTTTTTTTCTTCTGTTCCACCCTGTCTTGACAGGGATAAAAAACACAGGGAATTCTGACTAGAGATGACGGTGTGTGTGTGTGTGTGTGGGTGGGTGGGTGTGTGTGTGTGTGTGTCTGTGTGTCTGTGTGTTTATGGCCATGGTATGAAATCTCAGCATGGACCAAATCTCTCCACAAGAGCAGGAATATTGGAACTTGTGGCTAGATCCCATGAGACACACTGCTTTACAAAAAAACTGCAGCTTTTATTAAAGAAAAACAAAACAAAAAAACCTCATATTCCTAAGAGAGCCACATAGTTTCCTTTTGGTTACTGCAGTTAAGGTGATAGTTCGGTGTAGGGTAATTAGCTGCATTAATAATTATGTCAAAAAGAAGGTCCTTACAAACACAGTGAGATAAATGTGTCTGGGTATGTAATTTGTGTAGCAAGGAATTAATTTCAGAGAATAAATCACGTAAGCATGCTGGCTTTTCATTTATGTTTTATGGCATTTGGCAGACACTTGTATCCAGAGTGACTTACGTTTATCTCATTTATACAGTTGAGCAGTTGAAGGTCCCAGGAGTAGCAGCGTGGCAATGGCGGGATTGAACTCATGACCTTCTGAGCAGAAGTGCAGTGTCTTAACCACTGAAAAAACATATTTAACTTTAACTGCTAGGGAAAATGTAGAGATAAAGATAAAGATAAAGATAAAGGCATCCAGTCATGTCTGTAAATGTTCTCACTGTTCATTAAATTCCTTCCTTTGTTTCTGTGTCACATCATTGCAACATTTAAACAGTGCATGATATTGAGGAGATACAAAGGAAATGATTTGGGAAATGTTTAAACGAGGCAAAGGGAAAGGAAATGATTGACGCAGTTCAATTATAGTGTTGGTTTGAGTTAAATTCCTCAGCAATGGTTTAAATTCTAGACTTCATGTTCCACATATTATTAGAATACATATTGTTTGTTTTGTTGTACTAATTAATATTGTACTCGAAGGATTTGCAGAAGTGGACTATTGCATGGGAGAATATAATCAATGCTCATGTACGTTAGGAAAAACCTTTCCAACACTCACTACACTGTGTGATAAAGTGGTAACAGTGGCTGGGAAAATATTAAGGAACTTAATATGGAAATATGGAAAGATTTCCATTCCATTTTTTTGTTCGTAGTAACCATGATTTCTGCGGTATGGTATATGGTTATACTGGTTTAAGAATAATTCAATGATTTAAACATTTTAATTGTTCATTTTAGCTTCATTAATTGATCCTTAACAGAATGTGAGCATGGAAATTAGCATTAGTATGTCTCTAAACACAGAGCCTGAAATACCTCTGAAGCAAGAAAAATGAAATTTTTTTGCTGGGTTTTAGTCTTCATCTTGTAGAAGGTTTTCCAGTAAAGATTTGGGCGAACCGTGCTGACCACAGACAGGTGCTGTTCTTGTATAGCCATGTAATCAGGTCACAATTGCTTGGATGTATTTAGTGAAAGAAGCCATGTTGCAATTGCATGGCTCTTTCCAACACACATCACTGTGACAGTTTTTTAGCCAAGCAAAATCAATTGTTTCTGTAAAGTCTCGCCTTTGTGTTCTCCAATTCACTATAATAAAAGCGATTCACAGTTTTTCCTTGTGCTCTCATGTGCCTGTACATATGCATTGCTGCAGGCTGTTGTTCCGAACACAGAAGACATTTGACATCATTATTTAGCCATAAGATGGCAAAATCTATAAGATAGCAAAGCTGGCATGTGAGAAAGTCAGCCTTGATTATCTTCTATTTTTCTGGCATCATTTAACTCTGCGCTCTTAATGACTTATTGATTATTCGCATAAACATGCATCGATCAGTTGTCCGGGTCAGCAGTAGGTGTTTCGTTCTACTGAGTGGATACACTGTATAGAAAATATAGATGCTAATTTCTTATCTTTAGCTAAGGAAATACTCAAAAGGCACTAATACGATGCTATGAACATGATAAATAGATGATCGTTTCCTTTACATTTTGTCACATGTAGGATGCTGTTATTGATAAACGAAGTAGTATAAAATCCCAGCATACAGCTGAACAGTTGAATGTTTGGGGCTTTGCTTAATGACCTAAAAGTGTCTCTTGTACAGTCGTGTCTTTGTACTGACAAACCTCTGGCTATTACAGAACTGAACCTCAGCTATCCAAGTCAGTTTATTTAGCCAAGATTAATGTTTCTCCTAGGTCTATTTAACTTGCCTGTAGGCCATCCATACTAAATCAGCTCGAGTATGATATTTCAGTACTCACTATCTGTCAAACACAATCAGGTGGGGTGTGAAAATATCTCATTTCAAGCCCTGTATGTTTTGAAAGCTTCAGATTGATAGACCCTATATGAGTCAGCAGGATGGAGGAGATGGACAATTATATTCATGGGCTGTCTGAATAATTTATCACAACAATGAAAAGGCTTGGGATGACATGACCTGTGACAAAGCAAAGCCATGGAATGCTGCAAAGACATTTCATTAGAGCTAAGGATCTCGAGACAGAGTGAACAAGGCAGAAGGTGTTAAGTGATTTGGTTTCCCTTCACAATCTTTTTGTCTACCTAATTGACAAGCATGAGCTAATTGTTGCACCGTCACAATTTCACACACTTTTTTAATGTGAATATTTTGACTGGTTGTTAAGCCAAAGCTCTAATTGATTTGCAAAGTTGTTTGGTAATATTCTTTGTGTGCTGTTATTTCAGTCAATAAGTCAGAATTGTTTTTGACCAATAGACAGCCTTGTATCTTCAGTAATCACTTTCCTGGTAGCCTTGTCCCAGGGCACTAGGAGAGATTGTATCCAGATGAAATACCTGTCCATCACAGGTCACTATTCATAGACAAACACACACATTTACACCTAAGGGAAATTTACCATCTGCATGTTTTTGGACAGTGGGAGAAAACTGATAGTCCCTTCACAACCCATGCAAGCACAGAGAGAACATTTAAAACCAGGAGCTATGAGGCAGCAACACTATCCACTGTGCCACCATGCCATCCTCTTGATTTATGCAATATTTAATAATAATTAAAACTGTCAGATTATTATTAATATTTCATTAGCCTTCATTCTATTTGGAGCTCATTTTACACAAGGTCACAGCAGCGCCTTGTCTAACACTTTATCACATTAATCTAAGTGGCCTTTACACTGTTCACTTGCAGTGCACAAAGCAGCTAATTAAATTATTTTAAATGTACTTTTTTCATGAAATGGTTGTGGTTTCTAGCTAGAAACAGTACCACGTACAATATTTATGCTACGTTATACAGTATACACTGATCAGGCATCTGATCAGATGCCTAATATTGTGTTGGTCCCCCTTTTGCTGCCAAAACAGCCCTGACCCATCCTGCACTGTGTATTCTGACATCTTTCTATCAGAACCAGCATTAATTTCTTCAGCAGTGTGAGCAACAGTAGCTCGTCTGTTGGATCGGATCACACGGGCCAGCCTTTACTTCACACATGCATCAATGAGCCTTGGCCGCCCATGACCCTGTTGCTGGTTCATCACTGTTCCTTCCATGGACCAATTTTTATAGACACTGACCACTGCAGACCGGGAACACCCCACAAGAGCTGCAGTTTTGGAGATGCTCTAATCCAGTCATCTAGCCATCACAATTTGGCCCTTCATCAAACTCACTCAAATCCTTACGCTTGCCCATCTTTCTTGCTTCTAACACATCAACTTTGAGGACAAAATGTTCACTTGCTGCCTAATATATCCCACCCACTAACAGGTGCCATGATGAGACAAAACAGTGTTATTCTTCACCTGTCACCACTCATAATGCTATGGCTGATCGGTGTGTGTCTCCGCAAACTCTGTGTGAAACTCTGCAACTAAGCAGCACATGGCTAATATTTTATTGTAATCAACTGCTATAGAGTATGCATATAGATCAGAAAATCCCACTGTTTTAACAATCATTAGGTACAGTATCATATACATCAGTAATGCATGTTTATAATATTTACAGATTTTTACTTGCTAGATTTCTTACATGTATGTTTTTGGTCTATAAATGGACTTTAGACTCATGGGTGTGAATGAAAATATTACGCACATTAGACGACCTTGTGTGTGAATCAAACATTTGATTTGTTTCTAGCAAGCTGCAGTGTGACGCAAAATCCCAGTCCTCTCATTGCACATAGCATGTGCAAAGTATATAAGGATAAATGTATGTCTTTCCTTCTTTTGTATAACAATTAAATGTGAAATGTATTTTCCAATGTTAATTATTTATTTATTTATTTATCTTATGTTTTTTTATTTATTTGTGTTTTATTTATTTGGATCAATATAATTTCTCTTAAAATGGGGACACTGGCCAAAAAAATCTCCCTAGTCTAAGAACTAGAACAAAAGACCAATATATATCCAATAAATTCCATAAGAGTTAAGAATCAGCCAAGTTAAATTAAAGCTCAATATTTTTATTCTAGTTTATTTTACTTTTGACATTATATCTGTAATATATACTACACAGAAACTCAACTACATATACTTGGTATGTACAGATAAGTGAAAAATTGATGGTATATATAAATGAATACATGAGAGAAGTAAAAGGGGAGAGTGCAGATGCTTCTGGACAGGTGTACAGCATGATACTATTAAGAGGTTAACTTCCTACCATGCTATGTGGCTTGTATAATAATGATGCTGATTTTGGATCCAGATGGCAAGAGGAAAAGATCTAAGTGACTTTGAAAGAGGGTTCATTTATGCAGCCTGCGCAGTGGGCTGGGTTTCAATGCGAACAATGCTAAAGTGACACCTGCATTTAGATCTGGTCCAATTGTGATCAAACGTAGCAGGGTTCAGTGAGATCTGGTGGCTCTGTCATGCTGTGGAGGACATTTTAGTTTATTTGTATGGTCTTGTTCACTTGTTCGCTTAGAGTGAAGGGTCATAACAAATCAATACTTCATTCTGTGAGGAACCATTTCTATCCTGATGGGAGTGAGCTCTTCCAGGATGATGATGTTCCACATTCACACAGCACAAGGGCTCACTAAACCAGAGCTTAACCCAATGACACCTTTAGAACAGAATGCCAGACCACCATCATCTAAACCTCAGTGAAAATAATATCCCTGGGAATTCAAGGCCCTGGTGGCTCTTTGTGGCATCTTACTAGGACATTTTACGCTGTGTTTTTTCTTTCTATTTGTCTATGCTGCCTGTGACTTACATATGTTAATTAAGCAAACTGCTGCATGCTTATATTTACTTTTTTTATGTACTAATTTCTATATACTATTGAATGGAACTACGGTCATAATATTGGTGTAAACTACACTTGACTCTGGTGAGCACCAGGCCATTGAAAAAGCAATAAATGCCACATGAATATTCAGCTCACTCCGCTGCTCAGTCACGCTGAATCTGGACAACAACAGCTGTGCTCCTTACATCTAAATTCTGATCCACACACATTGCCAACATTATGTAAATATGGTAATGGGGCATCTGATGCCTGGAGTCTCTCTCTCTTCTTGTCTGTCCTTAATTTCTCTCTTCCTGCCATTGCTCTGGAATTTAAATCCAATGAAGTCAGAACATATGCTCGATGAAAGGGTTGATGATGGATGAGCTTAGCATGATTCCAATTTAACATGACTTAACATGGTAGTGTTTAACATTAAAAAAAAAATTACAATCAGGCAGTGGACCAGAAGCAGTGACTAGCCACAGAAATCTACTTAAAGCTAATCTTACACAAGACATGGCCTGTTTATCACTACTGTATTTCCCATTAGGGCCGTGGTTGCTCAATTATTAAAGCTCAGGGTTATTGATCAGAAGGTTGGGGGCTCAAGAGGCAGCATTGCCAAGCTGCAACTATTGGTCTCTTAACCCTGTCTGCTCCGTGGCTGCTGTCAGGGCTGACCCTGCCTCCTGACCCCAATTTCGAAACAAGCTGGGATATTGCAAGGAAAATTTCATTGTAATAAGTGTACAAAACAAATTTTTCTTCAGTGTTGACCAATTTACAAAATACTATTATTTACTTCTTAAGAAGTACTTGTTATTTCTTAAACAATGAGCCTCCCCTGACCTCCTCTGTACAACTTATACATTCTTAATTATATAGATTTTGATCAAATTGGGTCACAGGCTGAAGAACCTAAGATCAAGGAATCAATGGGGTATCAATTAGAGTGCTGGGAAACTTTTAATGAGATGGGTAAGGCTTTCTGGCTAGCTCCAGGTGAGCTAGTTTTGCTGGATTTACCTTTTTTTAAGAACAGTACTACAATAGTTCAATAAATTAAATACTACAAGCTCAGTAATCCATCCATTCATTCTTTACACCTCTTATCCTGTAGGGCTGCAGGGAACCTGGAATTTATCCCAGGGGACTTGGGACACAAGGCAGGGTACACCCTGGACAATCACACACACTCACACATTCATTCACACATTACAGGCAATTTAGAGATGCAAATCAGTCCGCAATGCATTTTTGTGGACTCCAGGAGGAAACAGGAGCACCCGGAGGAGAGGGTACACAGGGAGAACATGCAAATCCACATACATAGCAGAGATGGGAATCAAACCCCACCTCCCCAAACATCAAGCAAAAATATAGCTATATTTGGGGAAAAAATAGTCATTGTATAGTATAGTAATTATACAATGCAGTAGTAATTGTGTAAAAGTATAATAGAATTCAATATATAAAGATTTATTCCCATAAATCCATGGGTAAATAATGGCTCACTATTAATATTTAACTGTAAACAACCAAATAACCCAGAACAGCCAGAATATCTTTTGTAGACAAACGTTTCCTGTAATATTTGTGGATGTTTCTCTGTCAGTTGTTCCTCAGAGAGTGGGAAGACAGATTTGATGCCAGGTAAGCTTTCACAGGGGATATTCTCCTGTGGCTATAAACCTTTAAAATCCTTTTTAAGCTGACTGACTCTCCTTCTTTGCCTTTGAAAGTGTCTCATCTCCCTCTTGTGGAAGAGCCATCAGACTCCAGGCAAGCAGTCTGTCTGATTACTCTATCAGCAGCTTAAGCTTGGTGAATATCTGTGTAGCATAGTCTAAAGCTCTGGATCTAAATACCCAAGTCTGGGCTTTTATATTTTAAGTAACAAAAGTGAGCTTGGATTATTGTTTTTGGTAAGCCAGATAACAGCAGTTAAACCCTTTTTTTTATATGTGAGGATTGAGATAATAATTGCTATAAACACCAAGTGCTACAGTCTGTGTACAAACATAATGGGACCAGTAGAGGTACAACCATACAGTAATCATTTCTGTAGAAACAGGAGAGCAATAAAGAAGAAATGCTGCAGAAACTCAAGTAAAAATACTTTCTTGTGCAATTCTTATGCAAATGTGCAATGTGTTACAAAGCAACCCTACAATAGTAACTTGTTAAAATCCTGCACCAACTGAAAGAAATAATTCATTTAAAGTCACAAGGTATACACAGTCTGAAAATGTTGCTTTATGATAGTGAAGTTTTGTGCTTTTTAAACAACATCAGCCTAGAAATTGGTGAGGGTAAAATTTATGCTTAAGATTAGAACCACCTTATGTATATGCAAACACACACACACACACACACACACACATTCTCCCTTGAATTCACAACTAGGGGCTATTTAGTGTAACCAATCTGCCTAATTATTCATCATTTGTATATTTATATTGTGTCTTAATGAGACCAATGTTAATCTCAGAAGAAAACAGTCATGGATTTCGGTTCTATTACTTCAAATGATGCTTTGCTGATCAGATAATTCTGAAATGACCTTGTGGTCTTGCCCAATGTCCAACAAATTGTTTTCAGTAAAGAAGAACCTGCAGAGCGCTCACTGCTGTGCCCGATGGTACTATTTAGACCAACTGGTGGCCATCTAATCCTCAGACTACCTGTTTGTTTGTCAGGAAGGAAAAACACAAAGGGCTACCCTGTCTTAATAGACAACGGCCCACTGGGGATGGATATCATCACGTTGGTCTACAGCCTGCAGCGCTTACTGTGACATCCTCATGAGCATTATAAGTGGTGTGAGTGCAGCAGCCCTGCAGTGTGAACATGAGGCAGGTCCTTATGACTTTGTAGCAGACATTATCCTGGGGTGTCTCATTGCACTCTGGGGAAACTGATGTAACTGCGCTATATAAATTCTTGGGTATGTGTCATTTAGATGCAGTGCTGACCTGGCAAGAGCTTGGTGAAAAGGTTTCTTGGATTGGTTGCTGTATGACAGCTATATTAATCGTGACTGTGTTACCGGTAGTTTTAGTATTCCATGAACACAAAAGGTCCCTAAGTGATTCTCACCCTTCCCTGGCAGTTAGAATAGTTGAAGTAGAAATCCTGAATAGCTTTGAGATGTGTTTATCTTGATTGTTAAAAAAAATATATATATTACAACAATTTTTTTTAACATCTCTGACCTGTAAACTGATTCTGTGAATGAGAGACAAAGCTAAGAGGACTACAACGCTTCAGTTGCTTAAAAGCAGTTCATTCTCTCTCTCTTTTTTTTGTGTGTGTGTGTGTGTGTGTGTTTTGACATGATCTAAAAGTTAAATTAATCAGCCCACCAGCATGTTCATTCTAAGTCGGCTGTTTAATTGAGTAGGTGCCCTTGACATTGCTAGAATTTAATTTAGTGTGAATGAGACCATTTGACACGGTCTCATTAGGCTTTTCAACTAGATTTTTATTAGCAATGTTAACATTTGAGTAAGCAGTTCTGTAAAAAAAAAAAAAAATCTGCAGCAGATCCAGAAAAAAGTTATCCTTAAGACACTATTAAGCTGAACTATCATCAGCTTCACTGGGCAGGAGAGGGAATATGTGGAGGTGTGTAAAGCAGATGGCAGGAAACAGACTCAGTAGTCCATCCTGTGTCCTCATGGACTCAAACTATGCAAAAGACCATCTGTGGCTGCAGTATCATAGTCTGTTTAAGGATCTATGAGGATTGTCTTTGGGGCAATGGTTCTCAGGTTTCAAAGATCCATTCGTTACTGTGTGATTTTTGAGTTTTCAAGCTTAATTCATTCACGTATAAACACGACTACACAGCCTTCATTTCTGGCAAATTAAACCACTATGAGACTGAGAACTGTCTCAGTCCCACAGTGTCTTAAAAGGGGTCTATAATCATTCCTATCCCTAAATCGACAAAGACGCAAGGCTTCCATCTGTGGGGATTTTGAGCGTCTAATCTTTCCTGTCTAGAATCACGCACATCATCACTAATGACTCCACTGCAGTTTGCCTCCCGAGCCGACAGATCTGTAATGATGATGTGGCACTACACCACATTTTTCAGCATCTGAAATCTCCAAACAACTGTGCCTCTTTACTCATCATGCACTTTAACTCAACGTTTCATACATTTAACCACGGCAAGCTGTTTTTCACACTTCAGGACATGAATTTGACCTTAGCATCGTTTGACTTCCTGAGCAATAGCATACATGTTGTGAAAATGAAAAAAGCATGCTTAATTGACACTGTCACTCCTCATAGCACAGGCACACCTCAGGGCTGTGTTCTCTCACCCCTTCTGGTCTCAGTCTCTCCAGTCACAACAGCTGTGTTAATTACTTCAAGTATGCAAATGACACCACAATTATTCAGACTATGACGAGTTGAGATGCAGTGAGGAGTTGGTTTGAGTCATGACACGGTGCGAGGGTGATGCCTTCATCCTTAACACCTCTGTAATTAACCATCTGAAAATATGCTCATGACATCATAAGGAGCCTGATAGAAGCGGCAAGCGTGCAACACACATGCTCGCAATATCGTCAGGAGACCACTGGGACAAATCCCAACACTGCCACAGGGACTCCCAGGAAAGCAAAATTGGATATGGATAGAGACATACTCCATCTTCGCTGTCAATCACAGCTACACCAGTCAACCGTGGGTGTCTGTAAGCTTACCCATGCGCAAGAAAGTGGGTAGTAAATTTCCTCTGAGTGTGTTACACCACCCTCTGACACAGCACGAGCAGCAATTTGAAATGATATCTCAGGGGAAGCATGTGATAGCTTTTCACCCTTCCTGGTTCATAGCTGTATGCTAGGGCAGAGCAGAATTACGGGTGGGATTTGGCTAAACCTCAAAAAAAAAAAAGAACTGGCAACCAACCAACAACCATCACAGACTCATTAAAACTGCTAGGTGTACATGTCAGCATGTTCAAGTGAAACATGAACATCAACATTATCATCAAAAAAGGACAAACAGATCCCTCAGATAAGTGAATATACAGTTCATCCATAGAATCCAGACATCATCCATCAGTGTCTGCTACAGCAATGCTGCCTCACACATAAAGAGGGGACTTGAATAGATTGTGTGCAAGGGCTTAAAAATAATTGGACATGCTCTCCCATTAGTGCAAGCCTTCAGGAACGGAATTAAAAGTGTTCCTTCCAACCCAGCATACCTCTGGCAACATATCCAAACTTCTTAATGATTAAAACTAGATTTTTCACAAACAATATCTTTCCTTCCGTCATCAGAAAGGCTCGATTTTAAAATAGTTCTTTCCATAGGAACTGCTGTAATGTTTGCACATCTATCTATCTATCTATCTATCTATCTATCTATCTATCTATCTATCTATCTATCTATCTATCTATCTATCTATCTATCTATGATATATTTCTGTAAAGCTTTTATGTCCATTGTTAAAAGTGCTGCATAGAAATAAATTGAACTGATGTCACATCAATATAATGTATCACTGCAGCCTACGAATATGGACGCCACAAACTCCAAACTTCCAGCAACCACCTGCACTCCCACACTCACATTCACCATCATTCTGATTGCTTCTACATGTGTCCAATTATGTATGTTCTGTTTAGTACATTCCTGACGTCCTGACCAAATCTGCCTAGAGCTATTTTGATTACCCAGATTTTGACTTGGTGTTTTTCCCTGTTCTTGATCTTACCTACTCTACATGGTTACTGTTTTACCCATTTGACCTGTGTCTGTTTGACCCTGCTTATTGTCTAATGTTTTTGGATTGTTTGCCAGCATCATTTGCTTATTTGCTTGTTCCTGATCATGTTGCTTGACTGTGTCTATTTTTGTAACTATTTTTCTTAATAAGCCTCCTGCACTTGCAACTTCCAAGAGTTTGCCTCGTAACAACGGAATTGAAATCAAACACTCTTAATGATATTCTGTCATCTTGTAATTTTTTTTAGGTATACAGGAAAAGTTTCATTTACATTTTCCAAATCGTTCCATCATTTTTGAAAGATTTTGAATGATTCATCAAATCATTTTTGATTAGGTGCTGTTAGTGCCAGTGTTGCATTAAATACATACAGGTACTTTATGTTATGTGCAAAACATTTACAAATGATGTAAGATTCATGTAAGATTACACTGCCCTTGAATATTTTGGCATCTTTCATCAAAAATTGAGCATTATAATATAAAAGAATAAATGATGGCATTAGATTGAACAAATTGTGATACTGTCTGGCTTTCTTGAAAATAATTTTTTAACAGAAAAAAATTGTAAACGAAAGAAGAACTGCTCAACTGGTCAACTATATATATATATATATATATATATATAGCTATATTATCATATATTATCATATACATAGTGCTATAAACAGTTTTGGACTCATGGTATCCTTAGTCTGTGACCTATCAAGTCAGTATTCACTGATAGAGACTTCAAAGCACTTTTGCACATTGCTCTGGATAAGGGCATCTGCCAAACGTCATACATGTAAATGTAAAAAAAAAAATGAGGTTATGGGGTTGAGCTTTGATCTAAAAAAAAAATGCTAGTAGGAGTGTGTGGTGTCAGTAAATGGACTGGTATACAAGTCTGAGTGTAGTATTTCTGCCTTGTCTCTGGAGTCAGAAGCCTATCCTTAGACCATAACCTTCACACATCTACCTCAGTCACAAAAGATTTTAAGTTGTCTTTATTTGTCACATATACATTACTACACAGTGAAATTCTTTCTCCGCATATCCCATATCCCATCGTTGGGGGTTAGGACAGGGTTCGTCATGATTCAGTGCCCCTGGAGCAGGGTGGGTTGGGGGCTTTCTCAAGGGTTCAAAGGCCCAGCAGTGGCAGCTTGGCAGTGCTAGGGCTTGAACCCTGATCCTGTGGTCAATGACCCAGAGCCTTAACCACTTGAGCTACCACCACCTACTACACCGCTAGTTCTTATAAATGTGCACTAATTAACTCACCAAATGAGTGAAAATTCCTGTTTTGCATTTTATTACTTAACTTATTGTTGATTGTTCAGCCATGCCGGATTGAAGCTGTACTATGTTGCCTGTTATAAAATCCTGATTTATTCTTGAGAATGTTTCCTATATATAGCAGTTTAGTTTTAGAAAATGATGCAGGGAAAAATATAACACATGTACACACCAGCTTGGGAAAGTTGATGTGCTTTTGTATATTTTATGGTCCTGATTCATTGAGCAATGTTTTTATTTTTTTCCCCTTATTCCTTTCCTTTTTAATCAATCTCAGGATTGAATAAAATGGTAATAATGTTGTAATAAAACACATTTATATAGGTGTGTTGTTCGTTCTCGCTCTCTCTCTCTCTCTCTCTCTCTATTGTTAAAACTTCTAAAGACTTAAAGATGAACATACTCAGGAGGTTAATTAAAGGCAAGTTCATGAATACTACACAAGATGCAAATGTAATTAGCTTTTTTCTTCCTTTTTTTTAATTAGCAGCCTGTTACAAATCACTAGTATTTAGTTCATGTTTAAAGGCTTCTTTGTGAACACTTTAATGCTAATTAAATTCCTCAAAATAAAGTAGACAATAAAATTGATGCATGTAATTATCTGAAGGTAAGATACTTGAACGTTGATTACTGGATATTATTACCATTACATCAATGAATGTTGACACTGTTTATGCACAGAGAGAGAGAGAAGAGAAGAAGACCATTCAAATGCTAATTCCATATTTGCAGTTAATTAACACCTCTTAATCATATGAGTCAGTGTGAAGAAAAACAGCCTGACTTTTCCTGGTGTCACATTCAAGTGTAGGTGAGCGGAGAGAAACTCATTTAAATGAAGTTGCTGGTGGATTAAAACTCACAAAAGTGTTCTTACAGCTAATATTGATTACAAAAGTTTATTCAACTCTCAGTGGAGTTAAACAGACATGTTGTTTGCAAGAGTTATTCAGGAATGAAATACACTGTATGCTCATGTTATGCACAATATTCTCTAGAGGTTATACAGAATGAGCAAAAAAATCCAGTGAGTTTTTCTAATGCAAGCGGTGGCATCGTGTTGTTTGGCTGGACTGATTTGAGCAGACAGGATAAGATAAGATAAGATAAGATAAGATAAGATAAGATAAGATAAGATAAGATAAGATAAGATAAGATAAGATAAGATAAGATAAGATAAGATAAGACAGAACTTTATTAATCCTGAAGGAAATTCTTTTACCCGTGACAGATTACACAAGAAAATAAATATAAATGAAATACGGTATATATACAAAATGAACACAAAATGCACAAAAAAGGTGCTGATTATATTGCACTTGATATGATATTGCACATATTGTGTATTGTGATAGTGCATGTAATAACTCACTAATACTGTCAGTGTTCATTGTGTCAGCTTTGCTCCCTATTGAACGGGGAGGAGTTATAGAGTTTGATGACGACTGGTAGGAAAGACCTCCTGTGGCGTTCTGTAGTTGTCCTCTGTGGTCTCAGTCTACAGCTGGAAGGTTACTGTAACTCAAATAATCACTCTATACAAGCACGGTGAGCAGAAAAGAATCTCCGAATGCACAACACATCGAGCTGGAAGCTCCACCAACAGCACGTAAGATCATCTGGACCATAACATTTTCCAAAATATTTCTCCATTCCTGAATACTATGTGCTCAGTGTGTTTGTCTGTGACTGCTGAGTTTTCATGGAGCACTCTTATGTTTACACTGCAGACACAAAAACTGTACCACTGTCCAACATTCTGAGCAGGTATGCCTGATTAGATGATCCCTGCTCTAATGTATATTATGTTACTATAATACACTATATTGCCAAAAGTATTCGCTCACCTGCCTTGACTCGCATATGAACTTAAGTGACATCCCGTTCCTAATCCATAGGGTTCAATATGACGTCGGTCCACCCTTTGCAGCTATAACAGCTTCAACTCTTCTGGGAAGGCTGTCCACAAGGTTTAGCAGTGTGTTTATGGGAATTTTTTACCATTCTTCCAGAAGCGCATTTGTGAGGTCACACACTGATGTTGGACGAGAAGGCCTGGCTCTCAGTCTCCACTCTAATTCATCCCAAAGGTGTTCTATCGGGTTGAGGTCAGGACTCTGTGCAGGCCAGTCAAGTTCATCCACACCAGACTGTGTCATCCATGTCTTTATGGACCTTGCTTTGTGCCCTGGTGCACAGTCATGTTGGAAGAGGAAGGGGCCAGCTCCAAACTGTTCCCACAAAGTTGGGAGCATGGAATTGTCCAAAATGTCTTGGTATGCTGAAGCATTCAGAGTTCCTTTCACTGGAACTAAGGGGCCAAGCCCAGCTCCTGAAAAACAACCCCACACCATAATCCCCCCTCCACCAAACTTTACACTTGGCACAATGCAGTCAGACAAGTACCGTTCTCCTGGCAACCGCCAAACCCAGACTCGTCCATCAGATTGCCAGATGGAGAAGCGCGATTCGTCACTCCAGAGAACGCGTCTCCACTGCTCTAGAGTCCAGTGGCGGCGTGCTTTACACCACTGCATCCGACGCTTTGCATTGCACTTGGTGATGTATGGCTTGGATGCAGCTGCTCAGCCATGGAAACCCATTCCATGAAGCTCTCTGCGCACTGTTCTTGAGCTAATCTGAAGGCCACATGAAGTTTGGAGGTCTGTAGCGATTGACTCTGCAGAAAGTTGGTGACCTCTTCGCACTATGCGCCTCAGCATCCGCTGACCCCGCTCCGTCAGTTTACGTGACCTACCACTTCGTGGCTGAGTTGCTGTCGTTCCCAAACACTTCCACGTTCTTATAATACAGCTGACAGTTGACTGTGGAATATTTAGGAGCGAGGAAATTTCACGACTGGATTTGTTGCACAGGTGGCATCCTATCACAGTTCCACGCTGGAATTCACTGAGCTCCTGAGAGCGACCCATTCTTTCACAAATGTTTGTAAAAACAGTCTGCATGCCTAGGTGCTTGATTTTATACACCTGTGGCCATGGAAGTGATTGGAACACCTGATTCTGATTATTTGGATGGGTGAGCGAATACTTTTGGCAATACAGTGTATGTGACATACAACCTAGGCTCGTATTAATAGTTCTGCTATTAGAGAGAATTTTTAAAACTATACAATGTCCCTCTAGGATTTCACGATTTTGCGAACAGAGAAATTAGCACAAAATCAAACAAGCTCTCGGATATTCTGAGGAGTTTTCGGAGCAATTTTTCATAAATGCTGCAGATTTTGATCAAGATGCATCATGTGAGGTCAACACAACACATATGAAGCCTCTTTGATTATTGTGCTTTGAACATGAATACAGCTATCAGAGAAAGCAAAAAAGCACAAAAACTAGCTAGTTTTAAGATAAGATAGAACTTTATTAATCCCAAAGGGATTAATCCCTTTTGCCAGAGACTGTCAGATTAAAGAGAAATAAATATAAATGAAAAATAAATGAAATAATCTCTATATACAAACAAACAATAAAAGGTATACAACAAAGTATACAACAATAAAAAGTATGCAACAGTATGTTTGTCACAAACTTTTAAAAAAGCTTCAGCTAAACCAAGTGCTTTTGGCCACAAAATCAACAAAAATACTCTCCCAAATCCTGTATGAACTATATAATTGCTCTTCTGCTTTACAGTGATCTATCCTTTAAGTGTAAGAGCATTACAAATCTCACTTTCTTTCCTTGAAACTAGAGAGCGAACAGTTTGTTTTCTTAACACAAAGTGCTTCGTCATTGCACAGTTTAATATATGGCTAAGAATATTGTCTAAAATGGCCGTACACCCCACTATGGACTATCCCCAGTTTGACAAACTGTTAAAGTGTCAAACAATGAGTGATTTTCTAAGCCACCAGGGATTCATTTGCACACCTGCATGCAGCTCTTAAATTTCCTGCTAATCTGTCCCGGTACTGAGCACATCTCACCCAAAGTGATGTCAGGAGATGACAGTGTAGCACAGCTTGAATCCATCCTCGCGTCAGACTCCTGGGGCGTCGCACTAACTTGAGCAGAATCCTGCAGTTTGTCAGAAATATGGCAGGTGAAAGATAGTGTGGGAGTGAGACAGTCTAGATTACAGGAAAATCACCAAACATAGTGCAGTCTTTCCTTTCATTGCAGATTCCTTTGGATTCGCAGCGCTCTCTGGGTGAGGCAATTATTCTACACAAAGAAAGAAGTGAAATATGAAGAAAAAAATCACTGTTCTAGGTCTACTAGTTCTCTGCAGTAATATAGTATACTTGTAGGGCAGAGCAGGGCACAACCTAACTTTAACTTTTTGTTTTCTCTAGTTTATGGAAAAGTTCTTGGGGTTCAAATGATTTCAAATGAATTTTGCAGGCTATATCAGCATGTAGAGACTATGTAGAATTTTAACTAAGAGATAACTGCATTGTTTTAAATTAGTGTGGGTTGGTAGTGCTAGCATGGAAACTACTAAATATAGTCTGTTACAGGATGCCCCGTATTGGGTTGTGCATCATTTTCCCTTAAACAATCAGATCTTAAAATGCATTTCGTTTATGGCCGCATAAAAATGAATAAAACAATGTTATATGTGACACAGAACAATGTAAGATCTGTCAGTAATTTGATTGACACACAATTAAGAGACACGTAATAGTACAGGATAATATAAGATAAGGAAACATTTGAGAAAAATAAAACAAAAATTAATGGAAGGTTGCACACTAATATCTTATAACAACTTAAACTGATCAGGCATAACATGACCTTATGACCACCTGCCTAATCTTGTGCTAGTCCCCCTTTTGCTGCCAAAACAGCCCTGACCCATCGAGGCATGGACTCCACTAGATCCCTGCAGGTGTGCTGTGTTATCTGGCACCAAGATATTAGCAGCAGATCCTTTAAATCATGTGATCATCTTGTGAAGTGGGGCCTCCATGGACCGGACTTGTTTGTCCAGCACATCCCACAGATGCTCGATTGGATTGAGATCTTGGGAATTTGGAGGCTAAGTCAACACCTCAAACTCGTTCTTGTGCTCCTGAAACCATTCCTGAACCATTTTTGTTTTGTGGCATGGCAAATTATCCTTCTGAAAAAGACCACAGACCCATCAGAGAATACTGTTTCCATGAAAGGGTGTACATGGTCTGCAACAATGCTTAGGTAGGTGGTACATGTCAAAGTAACATCCACATGGATGGCAGGACCCAAGGTTTCCCAGCAGAACATTGCTCAAAGCATGACATTGCCTCTGCCGGCTTGCCTTCTTCTCATAGTGCATCCTGGTGCCATGTGTTCACCAGGTAAGCGACACACACGCACCCGGCCATCCACGTGATGTAAAAGAAAGCGAGATTCATCAGACCAGGCCACCTTCTTCCATTGCTCCGTGGTCCAGTTCTGGTGCTCACATGCCCATTGTTAGTGCTTTCAGTGGTGCTCAGAGCTCAGCATGGGCACCCTGACTGGTCTGTGGCTATGCAGCCCCATAAGCAACAAAGTGTGATGCACTGTGTATTCTGACACCTTTCTATCAGAACCAGCATTAGCAATTTGAGTAACAGTAACTCGTCTGTTGGATCGGATCACACGGGCCAGCCTTCACTCCCCACGTGCATCAATGAGCCTTGACCGCCCATGACCCTGTCAACGGTTCACCACTGTTCCTTCCTAGGACCACTTTTGATAGATGCTGACCACTCCAGACTGGGAACATCCCACAAGAGCTGCAGTTTTGGAGATGCTCTGATCCAGTCGTCTAGCCATCACAATTTGGCCCTTGCCAAACTCGCTCAAATCCTTCTGCCCATTTTTCCTGCTTCTAACACATCAACTTTGAGGACAAAATTTTCACTTGCTGCCTAATATATCCCACCCACTAACAGGTGCCATGATGAGGAGATAATCAGTGTAATTCACTTCACCTGTCACTGCTCATAATGTAATGCCTGATCGGTGTATCGGCACGTTAGAAAACTGTTTCTAAATCCCTTCAGGATTTCCAGGATGCTTTTGTGATTGTTCCAGCCATAAATGTTTTATTTTGCTGCAGCTTTTTTTATTTTTATTTATTTGTGATGCAACTTAAAACTACTAGTTGGGGAAACTGCAAGCACTCTTCTTTTAAACTAAAAGAAGCTGTAATTGCTTTCTGTGATAGCTGTACTCATGTTCAAAGCGTTTTAATCAAAGAGGGCTTGGGCTGAAGTTGTGTTATGATGATGTCACATTAAACATCTTGGTTCAAATATGTGGAAAATTTTAAAAACTTGCAAGCTCTTCAGAATATTAAGCGATGCCTGCTTGATTTTGTGTTACTTTCTGGAATCAGTTTCCAAGTATGTCATTGTAGATATGATGTGATTTGGTTTCTAAGAGCTAGGATAAATTGTTGATGGAGGGACAATGTGGGTTGCTGATGCTGAGGATCCCAAGACCTCTGCCTAAAAGAATTGGATGTAGTCATTAAGGAAAACATCTGGATCGTCTTAATGTGTCATAAAGGACATTTTGAATATGTCACTGGATACAGTAAAATAATTTATATGTAATGTATGTTGCAAATATCCACTTGTTAATTGGTATTTATGTTGCGTTGTCATGATAGACTCAAAGCTGATGTTATTTTTATTGGTTTAAGTTAAAGGTGAAAACTGTGGATTTTTTTTTTTTTAGTTACTCATTTCAGTTGAAAAAGACGAAGATGTAAATTATGTTTCTCTTGTAACTGGTAGATGAGTAAGCTGCCTTTAAATAGCTGCTCAGATCTCCATCATAACTGCCTGCATAAAAGCCTGTAATTGTTTTTACTGTAAAACACAAATCCAAATCACCAGCCCTGTAATTTGCTTAAATCAATAGAGAGACAAGAACCTGGAGCCAGTTTTTGTAACATGACTCACAGACCAACATGAGCTCATGAGTTTGCATGAGACAACATCAAGGTTTTATGTGGTTATGGTTAAGGTAAAGGATATGTGTAGTAGGCCTAATGTTTATAACACACAATCACTTTCACATGTTGCTTCAAATCAATTTGAAACCAAAACTGAATCATACCACATAGTGCCTGAGTTTTCCCAAGCTTTGAAAATGTAACTGTACCCATTTTTATTACTATACAAGATTATTCACTATGTAGATTTAAGCATTCATATGAGGCAAATCCACATATAGTGGTGTAAAGCAAACCACATCATATCATAAGAAAATTACCCTGTCTCATAACGCTTTGGAAATAGTTAATTTGTTAATAAAGATAATTTCTATAACACTTTTAACAACAGATGTTGGTGCAAAGCAGCTTTAAAGGAATAAAAAAAAATGATATAATGATATAAATTCTACATTTGAAATGGAATTTTATGAGCAAGCAAGGTGGGGGTTGTGCCCTGTTTTCCCCTATTCTGTCAGATCCTAAAAATGTTTGTGAATAGATCTTCCTGTACCTGTTCTGACCCAGTGTTTGCTTGAAACTGTTCAGTTTTGTGATCTCATCATTAATAAACTGATCTGCCCTTGCATTTTGCAAGAGTCTGCATTATTATTATTATTCATGTTACACTAAAATTGCACTGAAAACCTACCTTCTTAATATATAACCCTAATCTATTTATATGGCTATCACTACATAGCCAGCTGGCTAGTTAATGTGAATCATTTGGGTTACAGTGGAACCTCAGTGTATGAATGCCCTCCCTTATGAATTTTCGCCTTAAGAATTGAAATTTTGCAAGAAATTTGCATTGGCATATAAATCATTTCCGGCATTTGAACGAACCGAACCAAATGCTGGCGCATACATCTGGGAACCTTTCAAAACTTGTTTGTGTCAGTGGAAAGCCAAGCGAAGACAACAGAAGTGAGTTCACAAATTTTACGACTTTTTTTAATGTCAGCAAAAGCTGTTTCTAAAGAGTCAACCCACTATATTAACATTTGCCTTCAGCATGCAATCAAAAGCTATGTGATTTTCCGCATAATTTTTTTGTTGACAGATTGGTGACGTGGATGGTCTGTTCTATTTTTAGCCCAAGCTTGGTGGCATGACTTCCTGTGAGGAGCTTTGACATGGAATGCTTGGCTTGGGTCAGTTCTTTGTAAGCAGCTATACAGTTCACATACGCTTTGTGTTGGTAATATTGGTAATATTTCTGGGTGGCTGGAACTGCATTTACTTATATAATTTCTCATGGGAAAATTGGTTTCGCAATAAAAATTTTCGCCTTAAGAACTCGCCTCCAGAAATAATTCAATTTGTATGCAGAGGATCCACTGTATAGGTTGCTGGTAGGCTGAATATTTTGTAAGAGAAATCCAAGTATAAGTGTATCAGTTATTAAAGAGTGGAAAAGTATGCTGCTTCTGAGGCAGTTTTCCTGCCTGGGGTTGTTAACCAGTCATTTTTGTTTTGCCTCTTAGGCAGAGCCATTTTAAGAACTATACTGAAAAGCAACTTTGAACACAATGTAGAAGTCTTTTTTTTTTTTTAAGACACCCAGTAACTCAAAATTGAGCATTTGACTTGGTTATGACATCCAAGGGAAATTCATCTCATTACATTGCTCAACTTAACCCACCATCCCTGGGACACAAGGAAGACATGCACCAGGAAGTGAAATGAACTTCCCTTGGATGTCAAAACCAAGTCAAAAAATGTTTAAGACACCCAGTAACTCAAAATTGAGCTTTTGACTTTGTTTTGACATCCGAGGGAAGTTCATTTCACTTCCTGTGTGCCAGTACAGAGAACAGTCTTGGTGCATGTCTTCCTTGTGTCCCAGGGATGGTGGGTTAAGTTGAGTAATGTAATAAGATGATATAGGGGAACTTGAAGAAATAAATATAGCATGCAGCAACTTTCTGGATCAATTGAGTCTGATGACAGGGGATGTCCTGTCTGCATTGGTCCAGTCTTTCAGAGACTGAACTAGCCTAGCCTGCACAGAGAGAAACAGCAGATCCTGCTGATGTTGTAGAGAGAAATCAAGATGACAGACTCATGCTTAGCAACATGAGCAGGGAATTATATAGCTGGTGTTGTCAGATGGTGTGATCAGAGCTCTCCTGAGAGAAGACACGATCTTGACATATGGGCGCATCTCCAGGGAGATGTAGAAGTTCAGTCCTGGTGGGATCCGATTTCAGGTGATAAGATGTCAGGCAGACAAGCTGTTATTTGAGTTTGAACGTGTGAGTGTCTGAGGGAGGAAAGGAGGGGATCTGTCATCAGCATAGCAGTGGTATGAAAAGCCATGTATAGATATTACATCACTGATAGAGCAAAAATAGAAGCAAGCTCTAAGCCTTGCAGGACTCCAGTGGGGAGTCTGCATGGAGCAGATGTGCAGCTTTAATTGGCCATAATTGTGTATTGTGTGTCATGAATCTACACAAAATACCCCATAATATTGAAGTGTGTTGGATGCAAAATTTTTTACCAATAAAGAAATTGGGCTGGCTTTGTGATAAAATGGAAATGCAGTCCTAGAAGATAAACTGTGCCAAACTTCAACAGACTTCAGATTGAGGTGGAGGTTCACCTTCCAATATCACATCAACTAATACAAGAACTTGGATGTGTTAGAATGGCCCAGATTCTATGGTAATTGCTGTTCACCAAAATCTTCCTCCAATCAGCCAGAGCTTGGCCAGAAATCTCAGCAATGTACAAAGCCGGCTCATTTCGCCCAAGACTTAATGCTGTAAATGCAGCTAAAGCTGCTTCTACTAAGTGTAGTATGACGTCTCGACAGTTTATACAACACTTACTGAAATTACAATGTTGTTACACAATGTACACTTGTTGCCTGTATTCAGGGATTATACTGGAATTTGGAAGTGAGTAACAGTATTTGTGATGGAGGTCCTTGCTTCAATTAGATTTCATACCACATATATTAAAAAAAATACAGAAAAAAAAATCTCAATATGTTTAATATGTGGAGTGTATATTTGATATCTCACACACAACCTGTTTGAAAGAATTAGTGATTTAGAACACCTAACATCCCTCTCTGGGAGACAGAGCATGGCAATTGATTAGTGAATTGAGTGAGTTGACCTGCTTTAGCCTTAATATAGAGTATACAAACATGCTGTATGGTACATTTTGGTTCTCCAAACTAACATTAAACAAATCAGCCCAGACAAATGGATTGGGATAACCTGCACAGCAAATTAAACATTACAACAGAATACACCTTGTGTTTCTTTGGGGATTTCAACAAGTTCCTGAAGCTAGCACTTTTCACCACATCAAATCTGTGTTCATGTGATCAGGGTTTGATGTTTTTGAATGCCAATACATGAGTTTGAATGCCAAAACATGAGGAGTTTAACAAAAAGTGCACAAGCAAAACCATAAAAGAACACAACAGAACAGATTAAAATACCAACAGAAAATGCTACAGTAGAAGAATATATGTAACCAAAGCATGGATGATAATCAGTGAGGATTGAATACACAATTATGCAAGTCTGATTGTATTGAAAAATTTCCTCAGTCATTTATATTGATTCCCAATCTTCACCCACTTCTGAAAATAAGTTGCCCTTTAATAAGTGACAGACTCCAATCTCCAATCATATATATATATATATATATATATATATATATATATATATATATATATATATATATGTGTGTGTGTGTGTGTGTGTTCAGAAATGCCACACAAAGAAGCTGGCCTCCTTAATGAACTGAGTGCCGTATGCTGTTCATCTGCCAATGGAGCTTGTGGCAGAGTAAACAGATTGAATGGAGCTGGAGGATAGTGCACACAATTGCAGACAGGAAGAGAAACAGGGAAAGTAAGAGAAAAACAGCTCTTCTTACTCCATCACTGGACATTTTATGCTTCAAGCTAAACATTTTTCAAGTTTAGTTCCTCGATTTGCTTTTTTATTTGTTTCGGAAAGATTTGCTCTGATGATCGATACATGATGAACGTCCTTTGGCTAGGATCGGATTTATGTCTTTAATTTGAGGTGACATGTCTTGAACAATGGCCTAATAAAGTTACTCAGCTTTGTAGAATGGACTGCAGAGCCATACACATTGTGTTTTATCTGATTATTGATAAAGAACTACCTGTGGTGTGAGGTGGCTTGTGTTCTTATATAGACACACACACACACCTACACACACACCTCACATTCTGCTAGAAAGCCCCTCTGCTGTGTGTGTGAGAGCATGATTCATGCTTCCGGTCATATTAATATTACAGCAGCAATTATATGTGATAAATGATACTCGGGCATACAGCCTCGTGCTACAATACATTCTCTGTATATTTTCATTCTCTGTATATTCTCATGTATTGTGCAAACTTTAAAGTTCTTCAAGCTTCATTTGAAGCTCTTTGACAGTACACTGCATTCTGCAGGCTTTTCTCATTTGGACGGTTTTCAAAAATAAGGCTTTGAGGTACTGAATACTAATATTTGAGGAGTTTTACAAAAAATGCACAAGAAAAACAATAAAAGTACACCACAACATAACACAAAATGACTAAAATACCAACAGCAAATGCTAGAATAGAAGAATATATGTAACCAAAGCATGGGTGATAACCAGTGAGGATTAAATGCACAATTATGCAAGTCTGTTTGTATTGAACAAGTTCCTCAGTCATTTATATTGATTTCCAATCTTCACCCACTTCTAAAAATGAGCTGCCCTTTAATAAGTGCCAGACTCCAATCCTGAAGATTCTACATACATTTTGTAGCACACAATACTCAGTAAAGCCCAATACAGATGCAAAAACAGAATGAAACTACTGTTAGAATTTACTCTTTGACCCTTCACAATGTTTTAAGTCTCACAATCCTACATCTGTTAATAAAGAACGTATGTGATCCACAAACCCTGCAATTTCACTCATGCATTTTCTCTCACAAATCTCAGACATCACAATGAAACTATGAATCGCTTTATCTTTCTTCCTGTACATCCAACAGCTTTTATTGTTTACACTATTACTTTTTCTTTAATAGACATATATGTTGAAAAGATTCATTTCCAGTGACATTTCACTAACTCAGACTCAGCCACTGGCATTTCATGTCACTCCACATTACAGTCAACATGACCCACATAATCCATGACCCATGCTTACATATCCTAGACTTCTTTAAACAATTTGACAAAGATCTTATGCTTTTGTAGGTCTACTGGTATAGTATACATGGGGTGTACATGACAGTAACATTGATGCTGATTATCTTATTAAAGGTAGACAGCAAGCTTTATCTGTTTTATATGATAATAGCAAATTGCAGTCTTTGTTCATGTAGACAGAAGAAGCAGTGAATCAGCAACCCTGTGACCCGACAGGAACAGCAGTCAGATTGGATGTGGCATGACTAAACGTTTGTGAAAAAACATAATGTCTTATTTGAAAATCTTGAATAGTCTGTATTATCTGTAAAGAAATTAAAACTATCAAAACATTTCTGAACTTACCAACTGGTTCAGTGGAGACATAGACTACAGATAGGATGGTTAAGAGTAAGAATCCAAGGCCTGCCCAGATATCATCAACCCTCACCTCTCAACTGCTTGAACTCTGTTCTGTCTTTGGTAAAAATGTACTGCCAAATGAATGTTAAATGAATCAGTGATACTTACTCAAGTTGTCATTCACATTGTAAGTTGATGGAAAGTGATTGGAATGCAGTTGAGCTATGTTTTTGGAAATCATGTTCCTCTATAAAGGAATTGCTGGAATTTTCATTGGACCTAACTCAGTGTTGAAAAGCGTATTGTTAATGGCATGGAGGTTTATTCATTCATTCATTAATGTTCAGTAACCACTTTATCCTGGTCAAGGTCATGTTGAATCTGGAGCAAATACCAAAAACACTGGGGATTAGGTGAGAAAACACCATGGAATGCCATGCATACACTCATTCATATACTTATTCACACCTAGGTTGAATTTAGAAAAGCCAATCCACCTACTGACACGCTTTTGGGAGGTGGGAAGACACTCGGCAGAGACCCAGGCAGACATGAAGAGAACATCAAGTTCAAATTTGCTTTAATGTCAGTGAGAAACAATGAAATTCTTGTACAAGCCCCAACACATTGATTGATTCATGCATTCTGGAGCTGGGAGGCAGCAGTGCTACCTGCTGTGCCACTCTACCACCCTGCAGGTTGCACTGTTTCATAAAACTATTTAGCAAAACAAGTATAAAAGTCTCAGAAGTGCTCAGACTTGATTTAGGAAATTTGTATAATGGGCTTAAAATAGTCAAGGGTAATGTGATAATGATAAACAAAACACTTAAAACAGAGGAAGAGAAGATGGATTGGAATCATAACAGGCACAATTCTGGAGCAAGAATCTCCATTTTCTCTCACAATTTGGCAAATACAACCCACTAGCTAGCTATCCCTTATCACACTGTTACTCACAGGGAGGGTTGAGTCTGTTCCTCTGAGAAATGTGAATCCAATCACCAAATCATTTTGAACAAAATAAGTTCACATAACTTGAGTAATACTGAACAGGTGAATCGAAACAGTGATCTGAAGATTGTAAATGTGAAGAGTTGTTTGTTTTGTCTTGAGATTTTATAATGGAGGATCACAGGAATTGTAGTCTGCAGCTTTGGCAGCTAACAATGGAATATTCTCACTTTCCTAGGACAACCTGTATAGCCTGAAGCTGGGTACAGGTGGAATATTCTGCCAGACAGTCTATTCACTACTGGTCATGTCCATGTAATAAATTCCGAATGATGGCTGTTGGATTCTTCTGTTCAATTAATAGACTGTCCCACAGAAAATGGACACTCATTCTTTATTCATAAACTACCCAGATAAAGCTACACTGAGTACTGAGAACTGACACTGCATTTCTCCTCTTTGCAGTGCTTGGACTAAATGACTATATGGCCATTTTTATTCTGACAAATCATGCATTCATGTCCATTATATAATGTACTTGTGCTGATTGTAAACATCATTATAAAATATACTGTCATTTCAGGCAGTGAAGTGGGCCAAGTCGACTATTGAATGTTAGTTCAACACGATCTGTATGAGCAAACTCTAAAGATTCAAGGTCCTTCTCTTTATCTCAATTGATGGATTGATGGTGTTGACCTAGTAAAAGCAGGACATAGTCAGCATTAGATGTTCTAGTACACAAAGAAAAGTTCCCTACCTCAAGGCTACATATTTTCCTTCAGATGAGTCTCCTGCTGCAGTTTGTAAGTAACTGAGCAGGGACACAATATTTTGCCGGGAAAGCCTGCATGCTAAAGCAAGACAGCTCTAAATATACACAGTAATTTAACACCTAGTGTTATTTTCCCTGGACATTTCAAAATTATTTACATTCTCTGCCTATACAATCAAATTATTGTATATATCTTGAATATAGTCAAACTTCTCCAGTTTTTCCTATCATAAGGTTAGAGTAAACCAAATATAACATCTTGAAAACTTAGTTGATAATAGAACAAAACTATTAGTATCATTAGTACAAATTTTAAATTAGCTTTAATAATATAATATTTGGTTTACTGTAACATTATAACAGGAAATACTATTTAAATCTATATTTAACATTGTTTCCTTGTCAAGACATAATTTTTTCATCATAGTCTTGCTGGTTTGACTTCTGTATCATTGCTCATTACCTATACTGTCTGTCAGAGCTTATAAATGTTTGCCAATTGCTGAATTTCTGCTTGTTCTTGTAATCACACTGTCCCTTTGGTTTGTGACACCAAAGGAATTACCTGCCTTTTGTTTCTTCAGTTATTACTAACCCAACAAAGTAGTTTTCCCCCCTTTTTTTGGAAAAAAATATTTAAAAATATATAACAGTGAATCATTCAGTAACTTTCAGTAACGGCTCAGGGATGCATTTAATCTGGAGGTTTTGCCAGTAACATTGACCACCAAGCAGGTACACATCCAGGACAGGATGCCATCAGGGCACCACACATTCTCACTTAGGCACACATTTAGAGCAGCCAATCTATCTACCAATATGAAGGGAGCCTTGAGGAACCCATGCAGACACAGAGAGCACATGCAAAACTCATGGACAGTTACTGAAGCTCAGGATCATAACCCTGAACCCAATGCTACCTGTCTTCATGACATTTTGATTTCTTTTGATAAGGTTTTGATAAACCTCTTGACAATTCAAACATCTTAAATAGTGTAGAATCATTTCACTTTCCTGCCCTTGTATGCACATAAATTTTAATGACATCCCATTCTTAATCCATAAGGTTTAATATAGAGTTGCAGCTATAACGGCTTCAACTCTTATGGGAAGGCTTTCCACAAGGAGTGTGTTTATGGGAATTTTTGACCATTCCTCTAGAAACGCATTTGTGAAGTCAGGTACTGACGTTGGATGAGAAGGTCTGTCTCGCATTCTCCGCTCTAATTCATCTCAAAGGTGTTCTATAAGGTTGAGGTCAGGACTCTGTGCAGGCCAGTTAAGTTCCTCCACACCAACTGTGTACTATATGGTCATAAAGAATAATAATGCAACCAGGAAGTCTATTTTGTTAAATGTATTAACTGTTCACTGATGAAGACTATTATGACAAGTGCAGTCCTAAGCCATCATAGCCAAAACTGGTCATATCAACTGCAGTCCAAAGTGATCTTCATGATAAAGTGTAACTTTAGGTTGTCTATATAGGGCCATCCTCAGCAGCAGCGAGTGGTTTCCATGTGATGAGAACTCCAACTACGTGTGGGGCATCAGAATGAATCAGGCATGTCCAGAGAGCAGAAGGGGTCAGAATCATAAGTGTACTGTAAATCTTCAGATGAAGAACAAAAAGAAGAAGAAGAAGGAGTAGAAGGTATGTTGTATTGTCATGTGTTGTAGTGCAATACAATGAAGGACGACTAGTAGTTGAGAAGAAGATGTCTGCTTGGGTTAATGAGGGTCACGTATCTGGGGGAAAAAATGAGTCTAGTTGTGAATGCTCAAATAGCATTGACTCTTCTGCCAGAGAGGACAGGTTGGAAGTGGTATAGAAAGGGGTCAGTGACCCTGTTGTTGTTTATTTGATAACCTTTCTTGCAGGCTCATTATGTGTTGGAGTGTGGCTCTTTCCTGTGTTCTGGAAGAGTCCACACATGCAGTAATTGAGGAGGTGAGGGTGGACTTGGCAGTTGGAGAACTGGAACATAAGATACTGTAGCAGCTTTCTTCTTCTGCCTCAGAAAAAAACCCAAAACAGCTCAATATGCTCACTTGGCAGTGGATACGCTGTAGTTGTTTAGAGCCTCATGGCACACTTTAACACGTGGCATGTGTACATTCTTTGCACATTTGCACACATCCATATGCATTGTTTAGAGAGTTTGTTTATGTATTTTACTTTGTATAGTGATGGGTGCCATCTCCTCTTTAGACTATTGCATTTCACACTGTACTTCATTACTTTAGTTTGTTTTTATTGTATTTATGTACATATTTATCATATCTATCATAGGACTCAGGAATGGGAGAGACTCAATGTTATATACTGTACTTGGGTTGCCAAAAATATATAATTTGTAAATTGTAGTATAATCCTGGAGTATTAAAAAAAACTACATTTGCATACTGAACATTAAGTTTCCCCAACATTTTGGCTAAGTGCCACTTGTTGCATGATGTAGGTGAAAGGCTCTACATAAATAGTGCTGTCTTTTAAACGATATGTGTATAGTACACTAGATATTAATCCTGAGCTCGGGTTACTCTCTGTGCAGATTTTTAGTGTGGATTTCCTCCAGGTTTTACAGTTTCCTTGCATCTCCCAATAAACATGCCTTTGGGTGGATTGGCTACGGATTGGCTACACTAAATTGTTCAGCAGTGTGAATGTGTGTGTACATGGTGCCCTGTGATAAACTCATGTCCCATCCTGTGTGTAATTCCACATCACGCTTAGTGATCCCCGAATAGGCTCAGGACATACCATGACCCTGAGCATGAAAAAGCATTTACTGAAGATAAATGAAAAGAAATAGTAGAATAGTGCAGTAGATAAAGGTCTACAAGGATATTATATTTTGCAAATTGAGAATTTGGGGTAAGTATGTGTGGGAGGATTACATAAAAAATAATCCTGCATGATGACAATAATGATGGCAGATTTCATGTGGACTGAAAAATGAAAATAAATCGAAGTATGTCCAATAAGAAAAGGCAAGTAAAGAAGCAAATAAATTCGGTTCTTATACAAAATCAATGAATCAGTGTCATTTCAAAATATATTGCCTTCAACTGCTTTTTGACCTGACCATGCTATTATACAATATGAAGAGTGTTGTGCTACTGAGAAGCTAATAACTACATACATGGACAAAATTGTTGGTACCCTTCCTTTAAAAAAGAATAACTTGAAACTGACAAAAGTAATAAATGTGCTTCACAGAAGCATTAAAAAAAAAAAAAAAACTAATTAGACTGGCCTGAACAAAAATGATGGCACCCCTAGAAAATAATTTGACCATAGGGACAGTGTGTCCTGTCAGTCTGCCTATTTAAAGGGTGAAATGTAGTCACTGTGCTGTTTGGTATCATGGTCTACACATGTACCATGAGACTGAGCCACAGAAAGCGAAAGAGAGAGTTGTCTCTGGAGATTAAAAGGAAAATTATAGACAAGCATGTAAAAGGTAAAAGCTGTAAGACCATCTCCAAGCAGCTTGACTGATTACAAGTTTGAAGATGCCTGTGATGCTAATTACAGGACACATTTTAGTCCCTATGGTCAGATTATTTCCCCATGGTCAGATTATTTTCAATCTTTTCTAGTGGTACCATCATTTTTGTCCAGGCCCCTTTCATTATTATTTTTTCTTTTTTTTCCCTTTTATTTATTTATTTTTTAATGCTTCTGTAGAACCAGAATTCAAAAACAATGCCCAATTTTCATTAGTCAATTTTCAGTAAATTTTTATTTATTATTACTTTTGGCAGTTTCACATTATTTCAGTGACCACTGTGGGTTTTTCTTTCTTTAATGTAAGAGTACCAACAATTTTGTCCATGTGTGTATTTGACAATCCCTCCAGGATTTCTGCAGATTTGGCTCAGGACGTTTTATGTGATGTCATCACAACACACATTCAGCCGAAGCCCTCTTTGATTCACGTGTGTTGAACATGAGTACTGCTATCATAGAAACTAATGTGTCTTTAGTGGTAGGAGTAGAAAAGAAGAATCCTGTGCTTGCAATCTCACCATTTCAAGCAGTTTTCTGAAAAAAAAAAAAAGCACTCAAAACTTATCACATCTAGTTTTGAAGAAAAAATAAAAAAGAAAGGCTGCAGCAAAATCAAACATTTTTGGCCACAACAATTAAAAAAATAAATTAGAAGACTCTTGTTTCTAGTGTCTAGTGTTTCAGTGGACCGGCAATCCCACTTCCTTTCTGTAGTCAGATCCATCTCTGCTCCTCTCATTTCATTGTTGTATCTTTGTAATGTGTTTTCATACAAAAATCAGCTCTTTCACAGTTTAATGCATTTTGAAATGTGAAAGGTGGATGTTACCATAGTGACCGAGTGACTAGTGAAATATCAAAATCCTGTAAACCTTCGCAGCGAATTGCATGCTCTGTCCTTCTCTTTCAGGCCAAGGCTGTCATTTCATATTTTCAGCTTGTGGCAAACATGTACATGCGATAAACTAAAGCTTGCTTTTCTTACTACTGTTTAAATAGAAGTAGGTAATAATTTCCTACTTGCTGTATTAAATATCCCTGATATGCTCATAAATCTAGCAGTTATATTTAGAGTGTAATGTGTCACGACACAGGAGGGTTTGTGCAATCTTCCCGTTAAAAAAAAAAAAAATCAGCTTAGCATATGCTGGAATTAATAACTGACTTTAATTAATGTGGCGTTTACTTCTGCCTCAGCTGCACTGATGCAAAAAATTGTTCACCAGCAACTTGGAGCCATTGCAGTCCACAGCAGAAATGAAAACAAACCCTTGATTGTAGAAAGGAAGAAAGAACTATAACAGCTTGGTATAGTGTTAGGAATGAACAGTATCTGCACTGCCTTTTGGTTAAGACATGCAAGGATTAAGGCTACTTACATTTTATGTAATAATGTACTAAAGGCATTTAATCATTTCACTGACATTGCTCAGAATTAAAATAGTCAAGTACAATAAGAATAGTGATTGCAATGACAACATAGAGCACCATGCACCAACACCTACAGATCTTGTACTGGTACTGGTGTTCCAGTCTGCTGGCGGAATGGAAATCGACTTATCAGACATTTTTAATCAGCATAAACAAATGAATAATTTTATCACCACAAGCCTGATATAAATTAAGTGATGACACTGTTGGCTATCAGTGTGATGTTTTTTTTCCTATGTTGGGATAACCTTACTCGGAATGTTAGTGGTTGAAGATAACACCTTCACATTTTAGATGTGTATGAACAAGCACTTGAGGCATCACAGAGAGCAGAAATTGGATTGATCACCATTTACATTTGTGTAAAAACAAAAATACTTACTAAAACTACAAATTCTTAAAGCCACTGTGGAGTTTGAAATGACATGAATGAAGAAATTCAATGCTGAACATATTGCAAATAGGTGCAAATTTCATCTTTTGGCCAATGGTAAAAAGAGTTATCATAGCCAGTCCAGACCTACAGTACATGCATAGTTTTGAGAGCTAGGAGGAAACCTCCAGCAGACACTGGAAGAAAATGCAAACTGTGACAAAAAGTGCTATAAAAAAGGATAATGTTTTGCCATTTAAAGATCACAGCTGTCTTTCAGCTCGTGAGTGGTATCAGTATGTGATTTATATAAGACAAGCATTCAGCCACACTAAAACTCCTTAAACTCACACAGCTACAGCCAAGCCAAGTTCATGTAAGGTCAGACTGATCAGTACCCACCAGAGGCTTCATCACATTGTTTATCCTCTGGCATATTGTGTAACTGTACGCAATTTGTGGTTTATTCTGTTCTGATGCCAACTAAACCTCAGCTCTGAGCTGCTGCAGCCACTTCCTGTCTCCCACCATCAGCTGCCAATAGCAATTAGTCCCAGTGTACCCTATTTGTTAGTACACTGCCTCTAACAACACAGCAAGTTTTGTCTAACCTTTTTTTTTTTGTGTGCAAATCCAGCCACAAGATCCAGACAGATATGCTAAGCTTCCATTCAGCCAGTTTAACTAAACTGTTCACATTTGGAAGTACTTCACCACACAGTATAAAGGAACTTGTTCATTTGCTTAGATGCAAATTCCCAATCTAACCAATCAGAAGATTTGTGTTTAAAGAAAATTGCTGTTGACTTCCTACTTTCCAGTTCAGCTCTACATGTTATATGTAATCAATACACAAACTACTGTATATACAGAACATTTATGGCATTTTGCCAGACACCCTTATTCAGAGTAACTTGCATTTTATATCATTTATATGCAGCTGAGCAATAGATGGTTGAGGGCCTTGCTCAAGGACAGGACTTGGGATTCAAACTCACAACCTTCCAGTGGTGGGCCGTACATTTGACACCTAGGCCTTCACTGGTGTCCTTTCTAAATTAATCCACCTTTATAGCATCATTATGACATCATGGCAATAGATACTAATCAACCGTTAAGTAACAAAGTAAAAAAGAAATTAGTCTACAGTATTTCACACCTCACAAGGAACAGTCAATTTTATTACAGTTACTTTTATCAAAAAATACATTCTTGATGACGTATGCAGCAAACTGCAATCTCCGGAGGAAGCAGCATCCGAAATGAGATGCAGCGAATATAGAAACACTGTATAACTCTTGTAACGAACATGAATAAAATTACATTACATTAACACAATTAACAAATTAACACAATTCAGTCTCACAAGTTTCCTTTCACTGCAGAAACAAAAAAAAAACCCACAGCCCAACCCGGGGATCTGGAATGAAGGCAAACTGAAAACCCAGAAAAAAAAGAAAACCCAAAAGCATAAATGGTTCTTGAAAAAGCTTACCAACTATTTTGAAGAATCAAAAGGATTTTCTTGAAAAGTCCGCCTTGAAAATGCATTTGTAAAGATGTCCACGACCAAATCGATTTCTTCTCTTCTGTCAGCCATTGTGAGTTAAAATATATATATTTTATTTAGTTTGTGCGGTTCGCTGCCTCTGACTACTCCAATTATCCAATCAAAAGACGTGAAATTGCAGACGTAATCGTATGCCTGCTAGATGGCCCCAGTGACGCCAACTCGAAATCTGATTGGTTAATGGAACAGTTTCATTGCCACTTATTTTAAGCTACGGGCGCCTGCACTATTAATTCTGAAGGCCTTAAGGCCGGGCAACACATGATGTCACATGAAATATGATTGGACAAAAACTCTTATCAGAAATATACACTACTGGAAGCAGCGCAACCGAGAGAAAAGCTATAAAATGTAGAGAATAGACTACTGGGAATAATTTAATACACTCAAGGAAAAATATATTAAATATATTAAAATGCAAGTCAGTGATTCCGATCACTGCTGTTTAGGCCAGCAGAGAAGGCCTTGATGGCCCTGACGGTCCACCACTGCAACCTTCTAATCAGTAGTCCAATGCCTTACCACTAAGCTACCTTTATCAGATGCAGGTGGTGAGAACAAAGTATGAGGCAATGAGCTAGACCTTAAAAATAAAACACACTCGTTTACCCATATACTACACTAACATACACAGAAGCACAACTAAAGTCATAGCAATCTAGACTATACTAATACTTGGTACAGCCTTTCTTTGCTGTCAAAATTAATTCTACAAGATGTTTGAAACATTCCTCTGAGATTCTTGAGCTTCCACATCCCAGAAGTATTCTACTGGACTCAGAGCTGGTGATTTAGGAAGGCCACTGAATTCAGGACAACCCATCACATGGCCATCACACATCTATTCATACACTACAGGCAAGTTGTGATGCCCATCAGCCTACAACACATGTTTTTGGACTTGGGGAGGAAACCAGAATACCCAGAAACCCCTAATGCATGGAGAGATGATGCAGAAACCGAGGCAAATCACTACATTGCTACACTGAAAGTTTTATATATTTTAATATGTTATGAAAAATAAATAAATAAAAGAACTGCTTATTTTCTATGTAGAGTACATTGATTTAACGAATGTGAAAATCTCTCTTTTTCTTTTGTTCCTTTTGGGTTACAACTTTAGTTGTGTGTTTGGATTTAAAAAAAACAAAACTGAAGAATGTTCAGTAAAGACAATACAGTACGACATTTCATATAAATAAACATCAGGGCTGTATTCTGGTTCTTCCTGCTTTCTGGTTCTTTACAAGCAAAAGCTTTAAAATATGCAGAAAAAATATGCGTGAAAGAACATTTCATGTCCAGATTTGGCCTTGTTCTTAATGGCCAAGGGCACAGAAGCTGAAAATGTTACACGTTCATTGATGAATCACAGCTTTAATTTCTTTTCAGATATTTATTTTATTATTTTTTTTAAATTTGAGTTCCTATGTTGCTGTAGATTCTCCATGACTCACTGAATAGATGTTAAATCCAAATGTGAATAATTCAGAGGGACCTTCGTTGTGGGTCGTTGAAAGTCAAGGATGTGTGTGTGTTTTTTTTGTAATATTTTCTTTTTTAAGCATTGTAGTGAAATAATACTTTAGCCTTGACAAATATGGAGCAGGTTACTTCAGAGGGAATTAGTTTTGGGTTTCAAAACAGCCCCAGTTTTGAAGTACCTTTGTAATTGAATAAATACTTTTTTCCATTAGCGTGCTTAAAATTAGACAGAAGTTATAATGCCTCCATTTAATTTCTTTTCTTATTACTCTTACTCTCTGCCCCTTCCATGTTCTTCTTTTTAACAAGTGATATGTGAATGACTCACAGTGGGTATGAATGGAGAGCGCTGTTTATAAATCAATCTTGAAGGCCACCTCTTGGTCCCACAATCTCACACACTCCCTCAGGCACCACACGCCCATTATGAGACGGTCCTCTTTAACCAGTACATTATAGTATCGTGAGTATAAACATAACGTACTTCTACACAGCCAATTCAATTTTGCGCTTTGGAACTTCAAGAGAAAGTCAGCGTGTGAGCCATGAAGTCCAGCTTCTCTCTGTTTTTCGTCTTGCTGCTGGTGGCATACGGCTCCGGAGCCATCATCACAGGGGTGAGTGAAGTGGATTTAATCAGGGACTTTATTTAACAGAGTTACTTCTTTAAAATCTACATTAGCATTATATGATTATATGGTTCTTTTTTTTTTTTTTAAATGATCTTAATAACCGTAGAATCTATCACACTGTGGAAATTTATTTAATACTTATTACTGTGCTTTTTTTATGTACACTCATTACCTTATTAAAGCGTGATGAATCACAGTGCTGGAATGTAAAAAGATAGAAAATTTGAAGTCACATTTTGTTTATATACAGAAACAACAGAAATCACATTTTTAAGATACATTTATTTGTTTGTCTGCTTCAGTTTTATCCAAACATATTTTAAATATTCACCTAAATCAAATTAAAAACTGTAAAAGTTTGGTTTTGTTCCATTAAAGGTAAAATTGTTATTAGAAATTAGATCATGCTTGTCCTCAGTCAAAATATAAATGCAAGTTCATGTTTGAAATCGAGTGCATCTTTTGTGAATTATATTATTTTGCTGTTGAATGTTAAAAATGAAATCATATTCATTTACCTGATTAGTTTAACTCTTCACTCTTTATGAAAACGATCTTGCACATTGCACTTGCGAGTGGTGAAATTTAAAGAGAATAACTGGTTTCAAGGTAATTAGAGACTTTATCACTGGAGATAATGTGGCTAGTTTATTTTTTAATTAACAATATATATCATTGTATACACCATTATCATTTACACTTAAAGGACAAATTTAATAAAGACCAAATTGAATGCGTCTTTGTACAATGTCTAACCTTAAATTTCTACAACAAACAAAAAGGACAAAAGAAAATACTAAGAAAACTGGCCAATTTCAATCAAGCACTAATATTACTAAGGGTGTGCTTTGCCAGAGGTTAAATAAAACAGTGAGGAATATGCTCCTTTTAACTCTTCAGCCGGCATGATGGGCATCCATATTTGCTCTGTATGTATATTTTAATTTAAGCCACCTGCTCACCATTTATTATTCTAAATCTAAGCGGGAGCTCTAATACGGCAGCTGTCTTTTTTTATATTGTGTGAAATCTTATGACATTGATGCTCTTGAGAGATGAACTCTGCATCATTAATGTCTGGTAAACAGCAATCTACTATTCAAATTGATTAGGATTTATTTGCAGTAATTACCTTGTTGAAAGACCCATGTTCAAACAGGTCATAACCTCTTGGCAGATACAAGCCAAAAAGACCTGATTAAAAGCAGGTAGCTGAAATATTCCCATGATATATGACTGTATTTTTTTACCCCTGGATTAGTGTCTTATGTTAATATATGCACCTTGAGAAATATGTGTAAATATTTGTGTTGTTTCTTTAAAAGTCCCGATTATAGGCTCCTGAGTGGCTCAACAGAAAATCATTGGCCTATCACTAGGAGAATGTAAGGTTGAATGCTATGGCAAGGAGCCAAAGGGAGCAAAATTGGCCATACCCTCTGGGCAGGTGGGATGACAAACTCTTTCTCCCCTGTCAATCACAGAGACACTAGCCAGTGACAGGTGTCTGTGAGCTCATGCATACAGAGGAGGTCGGAAAGCACTTTCCTCCAAGTGTATTAAGGAGGGAGTGGAATGGATGGAGCTGAAGGGACTGTCTGGGGGATAGAAACTAGCATAGTGAACAGATTGGTGGAGGAATTGGGAGGGGGTGAAAAGACCCAAGTGCACTGGCACCACTTTTTCCTGTTTTATTGCTGGACAGCAAATATCAGCAGAATTGTTGGGAAGGCCACTATTTCCTCAGTGACCAGGTCCCAGCTTGTGAGACTACAGAACTGGATTCCATTAAATGTGTCTTCTTGATGGCTCTACTTGGCATTCCTCCAGCCTTCACCTATAAACATGTCTCTTGCCAGGTATTTCACTGTGGTGATAATAGTAGAAATTACATCTCAGGGCTACTAGATGGAAAGAGCTCTCAAGGGGCATGTATTAAATGGATACATTTTCAAGAAATTGGACGGGAGGCCCATAGACACTATATCCTGCACTCTTCTCTCTTAGGTCATGTAGGTGTTGGATGTATAGTGGGGATGGCTGAGTTTAATGAAGGTAAAATAAAAGTTCCCAAGTCTGTCTATTTTCTGTGCCGCTTATCCCACACAAGGTTGCAGGGAATCTTGAGTCTATCCTAGGCAACTCAGGGCACAAGACAGGGGACACCCTGGACAGGGTGCCAACCCATTACAGGGTATAATCCCACACACAATGGGAAAATTAGTGATGCTCGCCGAACTGCAACACATCTTTAGACTGGAGCAGAAACCAGAGAACCCAGAGAAAAACCCCCAAAGCACAGGGAGAACAGAGCAGGAGCAGGAAATAGACCCCAACCCCAGAAGTCTAGGGCAAACATGCAAACCACCAAGCCGCCTTGCCAAAAAGCAAGCCCCTTGTTTAAATTAAATTAAAGCCCCTTCTGATTGAAAAATTATAGTAAACGGAAGAGACTGCATTCTATTTTAGTATGCCACAGTAACAGCTCCACTCTCAGCATTGCAGTTCAGATGGCTCTCCATATTAATGGAAACCTACTGCCTACATCTAGTTTCCTAGCCAATCAAGAACACTATGTGGGTGAAGCTCAAGTCTTAAGTCACTGCAAAGCATAAAACTTCCCATGTGTCCCCATTCCACGGTTTTTCTAATCATGCATTGCAGTTGTTTTAAGTCTATGGATGAAGTATTCTCTGTTACAGTCTTTGTTCTAGTCTGTTATATCTGTTTCCAGGTTCATGTTTGAGTTATGAATTGAATCATTCCAAGTCATGTCTTGTTTTCAAAACGCTACATTATTCTAAAGACACTGCAGGAGACAAGTCTTCCTCACAGGTGGAAGCAGTTAGCCTGGAAACAGGCCTGGAAATTCTCAACCAAAATGCACACTCAATTTCACAACTGCTGACCGTGTTGTTTCCCATGATTCCAAGTTCTTATTATGAGAAAACTATGAACTACATACCAACGTCTGACAAGGTTTTGCTGTTGAGGTTTTCTCCTATAATATGTGTTGTCATTTATCATCTTGCTGCTAATTGGGAAAACAGGAAAATGAGCAGCTCCTAACTGGAGCCTGGAGAGGAATTCTACAAGATCAGCCAAGGTAAATGTATAGCTGCTGAATGTGCACTTGGTGGCTCAAAGTGGTTCGAACAAGCAAGCCCTCATTGAGGGGTTGATGGATGAAGCTATCGTAGCATTTTGATCGAGCTGGATAACGTGCTCAGAGAATGAATATCACATTCAGAAGGTTATGGCATTGTAATTGTGTCTTTCCCAGTTCACAGATATCATTGAAATGAATCGAACCTGACTTTCTAAAGACCTGAAGGTCTTACTCATCTTTATTTTTACCAGCCTCACAAAGAAGCAACTTTAACTTCAGATCATTTTTTTACCTTCTTCCCTTTTGATTGACTTTTTCTGTTGTGATAAAATTGCTAACCTGGATCCTAAAGGCAAGCAGATATCCATACATGTCCAGTTCGTCAGTTTTTCTTTTATTTATTTTTTGTTTCATTTAGGCTTTTTGTCAAGGGTTTCCAAAAGTCTGAAATAATTCACAATCGTTTTTCCCTAGTTAATTTCAAGTGAGCATTTGAATATGTTCCTTTTCTTTTAGTGGCTTAAACCTGTACATATATACGGAGGCAACTGGGGCATGCAATATGCATATGCCATGTAAATAAGGCACAAGTGGATGAAGCTTGTTATCATGCAGCTGAAGCTGATTCATCATTTGCTTTGCATTGAATCATAGCTATTTGATGTTGTATGACAGTTTGATGAATCAGAAACAGATTTGTTCATATGTCACTCAGACACATTTTTTTCTATGGAACTTTGATAAAGGTCCTTTGTATCCAGAAAAAAATGGTTATCATGGATTTCATTACAGTATAAGTAATTTATAATTTCCTTGTCACAATGCAGCTTCGCATTCATAGTGACTTATCATTACACCCTTAAAATAAATCAGATAATTCAATAAATTTGCTGAGATTAAATCAATGCACTGTATGTGTGTGTGTGTGTGTGTAGTCATGTGAAAAAGATCCACAATGTGGTGGCGGTATGTGCTGCGCGGTCAGTCTGTGGATACGTAGCCTTCGGATGTGCATGCCGATGGGAATGGAGGGAGAGGAGTGCCATCCTATGAGCCATAAGGTGAAACTAATTGTTTTTTATCTTTTCTGTCCATTTAATGCTGCATTACACTTTGCTTTCATACCGCTGTGTCATTTTCAGCTCTAAACATCAAGTTTAGCTGGTAGCAGATGTAGTGAAGCAAATGTAGTGGTTAAATGGAATTTGTGTGACAATTTTGAACAAAATCTTACTCATTGAGGCAGTTTTCAATTTTGGTTTATTAATAATGATCCTTCATAGATGGTTCAAAATTTACTAGAATGTTTTTATGTTTTCCAGTTTGTCTGCTTACTACAATAACTGTGATCTCTAGGTTCCATTCAGTGGGAAGAGACTCCATCACACATGCCCGTGTTTGCCAAACTTGGCATGTATTACTACAGAGGAAGGCAACTCCAGATGTCTCTCACTATCCAAGTTCCAAGATTATTATCTCTGAGCTATATACATGGTCATTTGTGCTATGAAGGCTGTATAAAAATGTATAGTGTCCTATTTGTTTAATTCGTTTATGGAAGTATGAATATTTATTGAGAAACAACACCTTACGTTTAATATATTGAGCCATCACCAATCAATGCTGTCTAATAATGTCTTCATTAATAAAATAAAAGATCATGATTATGTTTTGTGGCAACATAGTCTATACAAGAACAATGAAGTACTCCACTGTTGTTTTCAATAGTTTGTCTGATTAATGCCAAAAGTTTTGGGACACCCCACCAAACCATTGAATTCAGGTGTTTTTCAGGGGTTGGACTTGGCCCCTTAGTTCCAGTGAAAGGAACTCTTAATGCTTCAGCATACCAAGACATTTTGGACAATTTCATGTTCCAAACTTTGTGGCCCCTTCCTGTTCCGACATGAGTGCACACCAGTGCACAAAGCAAGGTCCATAAAGACATGGATGAATGAATTAGAGTGCCAAAACTGGGACATCTGCCTTTACATGCACTTGAAATTAATATGAAGTTGGCCCACCCTTTGCAGCTATAACAGCTTCAACTCTTCTGGGAAGGCTTTCCACAAGGTTTAGGAGTGTGTTTATGGGAATTGTTGACCATTCTTCTAGATGCACATTTTGGAGTTCAGGCACTGGTGTTGGATGGGAAAGCCTGGCTCACTCTAATTCATCTCAAAGGTGTTCTATCAGGTTGAGGTCAGGACTCTGTGAGGTTCCTCCACACCAAACTTGCTCATCCATGTCTTTATGGACCTTGCTTTGTGCGCTGGTGTGCAGTCATGTTGGAACAGGAAGAAGCCATCCCCAAAGTTGGGAGAATGAAATTGTCCAAAATGTCTTGGTATGCTGAAGCATTAAGAGTTCCTTTCACTGGAACTAAGAGGCTAAGCCCAAAGCCCTGAAAAACAACATCTAAATTCAACGGTTTGGAGGGGTGTCCCAAAACTTTTGGCAATATAGTGTATATCACAAATTATTTAGCTGCATGGTGTCACAGAGCACTGGTATTATGTCCTCATTGCTCTAAGATCTCTTTGTGAAATTTGCATGTACTAATGTCCGTGTAGGTTTTCCTCAGGTTCTCCAACTCCCTAAAATCAAGATAGTAGTTGAATGGGCCCTGATCTTGAATAAGTAATTGAATCTGTGTGCATGGTACCTTGCTATGGACTGGCATGTGTCTTTCTACTTTGTTCCTGTGTTCCTAGGTTCCCAATCCAAAGGGTCGTTGAAGAAGATAAAGCAGGTAATGAAGATAAATGAATGAATAGGAATTCACTTTGTAGTTTTACTTGGCTTGTATTTAAAATGAATCAAAAAAGATGCTTCATGTTCCGCAGTTAAAGTATGTTATGAATGAAGGAAGTTGAGGGATTAACTATTTAATGAATTACATGTTATCTTGTTAGCTTATAAAAAAAGAGAGAAAAAGAGAATTAGGAATGGTTGGTCTGTGTCATTGTTAGCACTTATTGATTGGTGGGTTATGCTTTTTTCACACAGTGTTTTCTTAGTGGTCTCTTGACAGATGCTTTAACAATATTTTTGGTCCACTATCTTAGAGCATTGCCAAACATTTCCTTTTAAAAGCTATGTGTGCGGCTTTGAATGTCCTCACTATAATATATTTACTTTAAAATTGTTTTCTTAATGCCATAAAATGTCCTAAAGGCCTCAACATAAATTACTACTGTTGGTTATCTCAGATGATTAATCTTTGTGGTCATACAGAACTCTACCACAATGCCTGAGTAAAGCAGAAGATACAATAGAAGTGAGATATTTCCTCCATGCCATAGCTTATAGCGTAGAGATCTATGTCAGTGCTATATTAGTGAGATCTTGAAACACCTCTCTAGCTGGATGGAGATCCATGATACTTAAAGTGGTGTCTGTGAAACATATACACTCAATGGCCTCTTTATTAGGAACATCTGTACACCTGCACATTCATGTCATTTACCTATCATGTGGCAGTAGGCCAAAATAACATCATGTAGATTAAGGTTAATGTTCACATCAAACATCAGAAAAAGTGGAATATGTGATCTCAGTGACTTTGACTATCTCAGAACCAGCAAATCTAGGATTTTCATGCACACCAGCTTGTACACTTTAAAGTAATAATGGAAAAGAAAAATTACAGTAGGTGTTATATGGCCTCGGGTTTGAGCTGACAGGAAGGTTATGGTAATCACTCTTTCATACCAGAATGTACAATGTTGCACCTTGACGTTAGTAGGCTATGATAGAATAAGACCAAATCAAGTTCTAGTCCTGTCACACAGGAACAAGAACACAAATCTGATGCAAGAGACTGCACAGGTTCACTGGAACAGAGCTGGATATTTGAAGATTAAGTAAAATAGACAAACAAACAAACAACAGCAAACAACACAAAACAGCCTATAGTGTTTCTGTATGTGCGTACGTACAGTGGATATGGACGAGTCCATTGTCATTCAACTGTGAAGTTCATAAGAATAGTCAGTATCATTACTATGCACAATGGTTCCTGCTCTTGCTATAAATATGCCCTATGTGGATTTTCAATTCAAACCACAAATCATATAATCACTTACAGCCAGCTGGTTCTAGTCCAACCCAAAGCAAATTTGTCAATAGCAATGAGTGATCCACTGAATCAAACCAGTCAATACATCACTGAAAGGGCAGTGTAAAGCTGCTTATTAGCAAGACAGCATACTTTATCATTACAAATGAGTGATGTAGCTGTACTGGCATGACAGCAGCTTGACTGATATACTGTATAATAAAAACTGCTTTCTTAGACACAAAGCATGAAAGCTGAATTTGTCGTTCTGCTATTTCATAGATTTCATGGTATAACTGACAATATGTGTTACAATCTAACTCTTAAAGACATGCATACAACCAGTACTGTCATTAACTGATGATTGATTGACTGATTACGTTTTTAATATGTCAGTTAAATGTATATATAGTAAATGTAGTTTATAAATACTGTATTTTTAATTTATTTTAAATATCAGATGCATTGTTGTTATATTTTATTGCTCAGTTTCTCCAAAAGGCCAAAATCTTTGGTTTTGAAATTGAATGCATTTCTGTAAACAGTGTGTGTGTGTGTGTTTGTGTGTGTGTGTGTGTGTGTGTGTGAGCTGAGAGTTTGGGTATTGTAATCTTAAGTAGTTCAGTTTTTCTTGTCTGATCTTGCATATTTACACTGCCCTTTTACCAGATTCCATGCAAATGCTATAATAAGTACCTTTCTGTCTAACATACTTGAAATTTAGTGGGAAATGAAAAATGTATAAATCATTGCTGAAAAGCCTGAAAAGAGTTTTTTCCTTTTCGTAAGGATATGCTTTGTAATACACTAATCCAGTAAAGTCCTTGACAGAGATGAAAATCACTTGAGGAAATGCCAGTGTTGATTCAGTCATTTTCAAAGCTGAGCTGTAGAAGGAGGATGACAGGCAGCATAATGGATCGAGTGGAGTTTCAGTGGCACCTGAAAGGCACATTTGACATATTTTACCAACAACACCTATTTTAACATGATGCAGAGAATAAAAAATCTACAGTCAGTGGACAGCTGAATGCAACATCTTCTTTGTAGCATACACAGTTGCTTTAAACAACATTTGTTTCAATGAAAAAGAGCAATTGGTATTACAAATTATTTCCCTTTTTGCTCGATCAGTCCAGAATGAAATTCACAGAGCATAATGTTAGTTAAAATGTGGTAGTCTAAGGGGGTGGAATACATCATAGGAGCACAAATGAAGCAACACTGAAACCCCCTTCAGCTCCACATTAAGACAAACACATAAGTACAAACTTGACAACATTTTAAATGCACTTCATTGTATCAATTTCTAGATTCATTCATTCACTGATATTCCGTTATATTCAGTAATCACTTTATCCTGGTAAGAGTAATGGTGACTCCAGAGGCATTCTCCACAACACAGGGTACAAAAGTAAAATCATTCATTAATCAAAACAACAACATTATAAGGAGTGGGAGAATTTCCTCAAAGCATCAGGCTCTCTTAATTGTACACATTTTTATTATTAGTTCAGTTTAAATGATATAACATGAGTGTGAATGTGGATTCATGGTGTCCTGAGAAAGACTGGCATCCCATCCAGTATTCATTCCTGCCTTGCACTTAGTGGACAGGAGACACTGTCATGCTATGTTCACAATACAGCATCTCACAGTGACAAAGCATCCAGAGATCATTCATTTTCAGTGAGAGCTGGCAACTTCCAGCGTCATAAGCGACCACTGATGACTAAACTAGTGCCTCTCTTTTATTTCATATGGCATGATGCACGGGGTCATTTTATATACAAACACCAAATCTCCCTCCAGAATGTTGCATTTTAGCAGCAAGAAAAATAAATTGAAAAGCTAGTTGCATCACCCACTGAGAAACATTATTACTATAGCAACCAGTAATAGGAAGACCTACTGCTGACTTCACATTACAGCAATTGGTGATTTGAGACTTGTAAACATAGCTTCACCTTGAACAGGATAAAGGTTTGCTGTATAAAAGAGAATTAATTATAAAAACAACATTATATAGGCCATATTGAACCATCAGTGACAATCCGTTTTATTTGACTTGTAATACAGACAGTGCAAACGTCTCTGGAACAGCAGTCCATATTATTTCTTAACAAAAACATCAATAAAAGCTTGTTCAAGTCCTTATATAAAATATGCTTTAAATAACAGTTGAACAACATGAAGACGGAAGGATGTTGCTTCATTCGCACACTGAAATATTTCTGACGCACCAAGATCCGTTAAAGGATTTGCAAATATATTACATCGAAAAAATAATGAATTAGAAATCAATTATACAGATGTTACAGAAAAATATGTTTTGTTGAGAAACATGTGAATGTGCCTGTTGTACTCAGTTCATCTACAACCCTTGGGGTTCTTTGACTTTGTCACCTGGGACATAGAAAAGTCTTATGCACAATCATACAACAGAGTGTTTCCCTACTCGAGGAGGTTGAAAGTAGAACCCTTTAATAAGCCACAAATACATATCTAGCCTAAGAAGCCTTGAACAAAAAATAAAATGAAACATTCAGCCACATGGGAAACCATTTATGAAGTGAAGTGTGAAAGGTGATCCTGTATTTCCATCTTTTGTGTGATTCCATTATGCCTCTTTATCCTGTATGGATATTATGCATGATTATAAATAATTATTCTGACACATAAAATGACAAGAGCTACGTCCCAAAGTATGTATGTATTAGTGGTTGATTTGAGGTGATGAATTTTTTCTCATACAGCATCAGCAGCTCGTAGCTCCACCCCTCTCCAGGAAGCCTCTTTCCTCTCCTGAGGGCTTCTCCCCTATATTGGTAGCCCCGCCCCTCTTCCGACTACCAGAGGTGTTAATAGGCATAAATTTCTAATTTCAGGCTCCCAATACTCAAAAGTTTCTTGAATGCCTAATGTTTGTACTCTGCATTCCACAAATATAACAAACAGCAATGTAAGGGTAGCCTAAAGAACATTTATTTGAGTCAACAATGTCAAATCAAGTATATATGTAGTAAAACAGTAAACAGAAAGTAAACAAAGTATTCTGTAGGCTGACAGCCTCTCATGTCCAACACTGAGTCGTAAATTAACCGGTTTATTTATGTACCATTAAACTGCACCATCTATGTTCATTTTGGCCGACAGGTCATTTTGGCCGACACTTTACTGTAACTCGATTTACAAAGCTCCTATTTCTCAATTGATAAGCCAGCATGATGGTGTACCTCAGCCATATTTACTTAAAATGGAGGACATCAAATCTGTTTCCTTTAACTAACATATGCCCCCATAGGGGTCAAAGTTAAAAGGGAAAACCTAGGCGTATCCTGTGACCAGCAACAGAAATTATAGTAGCTTCATAGCTTGTGTTATTACCTTTAATTAGTAACCCGGTGTCTTACCTCACTCTCTCAAACCTGGCTCTCTGTTTTTCTACCTCTGCTTGAAATAGTTAGTCTTATTATTTTAAAACTTTCGTCAGTTTCAGACGTAGCCTATTACTGTACCTCACACCGATGCACTGACTGGAGGCAGCTGGGTGCGAACAGAGTGCTCCAGTTATGACATGCACAGTTTTTACGTGCGAGGTCGCTGTGGTAACTGGACTACAATGAGCGTGTCTCAGAGCTTGTTTTCAAGAGGTAGTGTAGGTGAAGTTAGTGTTGCTTTGACGCATTTTGGAACTTATTAAAACTCGATTAAAAGGTTTTATTTTAATGTGGCACGTCAGATCATTACTGGGGCACCAGTAAAATGAGTCATGAATAGGTGCATCAACCAGGTCCTTAAAGTGCACTTTTTCTTGTTGGAATTTTCAGTGTGAACACTATTTATACTACAAAATGGCACAGAGTAGTGCACAAGTATGCGATCTGGGATGCAATTAATAAATTAACAGTATAAATTAGCTATTAGATAAATGGTTGGGTTTATGAGCACAGTGACTAGATGATTGAGTAAGCAGCACTAAAACTACAGTAATGAATAGGTATAAAGATGGTGTCTTGTAAATGTAAGGTGGTCTACTACCTCACAGCTACACCAAACTGCAAAAAGGTTGCTATAACAGACAGCTGTTTATCCGTCCCACCACTGCTCAATCAAAACCATCGCAATGATTAATTAGAGATACAGAAAATCCTTAAATAGAAATGTAATAACATTGTTCTTTTTGCCTTCAGTGTAGTACTTTTACCCTTTTCACCCTTTTTATTTCAAGTTGTACTGAATTCTTCTGCTGAATTCTTGAGTCTGATTGGTCAGAAGGTGATGATTAATTTTCTCTAAAAGCAGCTCTGACAAAAATACTCACCGTAATTCAAAAGACAGGTTTATATTAATGCACTCAATCTAATATGCTTTTGTTTCTATAGCAACAGCTCGTTCACAGGGACTTGTATGGCAGACGATCCTCGTTATTTAAGCCTAATAATAAACGGATTAAAAATGTGTCGTCATTTAACAAAGAGGCTTTCTGTAAGTAGATGTTTTTTTGATTTTACGTTTATGTCTTAGGCATCCCTGCTTTGTAACAAGCTGTGGGGAAGATTTCGGGAAATTGGACACATTCTGGTCTTTTGGAAGATGGTGAGGGAATATGGAGATAGAATACATTAATACATTTATGAACTTAGATTCACAAATGTGTCAGCTAATTCACATTCACAAAGATATATATAAACATATATACACACATATATTTGCAATCCCCACATTCATTCACAAAATAAGGTTTACAATTGCATGAATAAATTTAAATTCCCAATATATGATTCACAAGTGCAAAACACACAATTCATAAATATACAAGTGTGCATAAATTTCTGAATGTTTTTACATTTATGAATTAATTACTGAATCTGCATTTGCAATCTTCAACCAATTAGACGTGAGATTCCAAGCCAACTCCTCGTAATAAGCTGTGCTCAATGCTTTGACACAAGAAGCATAATTTGCATGTCTGATGCAAAGTGTTTCTCAATTACAGGACAGCGTTTGCAAATTCCACACTTTGTCATTAAACACTACTACCTTCATAATGTGTTTAGAATTATAAAGAACAATGAGAGATTCTGTGTTCCTTATGTCTGCTTATCAGCCATCTTGAAACACAATCTTTTCTGGACATAGCATTGAGAAAGGCATATTATAGTTGGCTGGATTGAAATCTCACATCTGATTGGATAAAGAGAACAAAAACACAAATTTGTGAATTGGGGCCTAGTCTCCATATAATGAAACGAAAATCCAAAGTGATATATACACACATATGACTATTTGGAAATGCAGATCCAAAAATGAATTCATAAATGTAAAAACATTCAGAAATGTCCAAACCCGGTTGTGTGTTTATGAATTTTATCAATCATGCATTATGAATTTAAATTCTTTCTGCATTTACAGATCACGTTTCATGAATATGAATTAGGTTATAAACGCTGCTGTTCGAAAACCTTCTTCTGTGAATGTGAATTAGCTTATTCATTTGAGAATCAGATTTCATAAACGTATTCATTTTTAAACTCTTCTACCTCCATGTATTCATAGATCCTTTGAACGTAAGTGACACAAGACACAGGAAATAACTCGTCTCACAAAAGTTACGCAACATTAAACGTAACTATAAACAGTTCACAAATTGCTGTGTTATATGAAGAATAAAACACTGACATATGCTGTTATAGGAAAATAACAGGAAAACATGATGTAAGCAAGGGGTGGTAATGCATCACACCACCTGTTTGTTGATTAATTTCCTATAATGGCCCATGCTGTAATGATTTACTCCATGTTTAATCGAATTCTGTCATTTATAATGTCAGAAAATCTGTTTTTTGTCAGATCAGTTCATTACAGCTCAGTTTTGGTCTTATGAAGTATCTTTCAATAGAAGGAAAATATAAGTGTAGACCAGACACTTTCTTTAGATCACACAATATGGCTCCATGGGCGTTTGTGTAGGAGTAGTCAAGCAGCAAGGGAAGCAGGCTCGGCATCGTGTCCTGAGCTCCTTGTTGAAAACAAAGCAAATAAGCGGATTGGCTGCTGCCTGAGCGAAAGTGAGCCACACTGCAGCACTCACGTATGCCCGTGGCATGCCACTATCCTTCACCAACACTTGCGCATAGCACAACACAATATACGGTGCCCAGAGCAGCAGGAAAGCCAGCGTTATCATGTAGTACATTTTCCCAATACGCTTTTCCATCTTGAACTCATCCAGGACAAGCAGCCTTCTGTTGGCACTGTGTGCTACCTGCCTGATGCCCACTAGAGTGGGAGGTGTCGGGCCACGTCCAAATCCAGCGATCCAGTTAGCAGCTGCTTGACCTGTGGCTCCAGGCCCATGAAAAGTCCAGTTGTGGCTGACAGCTGGGATTAACTGGGCTGGCTTCATCTTGCGGTGGTCATAGACGAAGCAGAGCATCTTGACATACACTGCATGTGTGGCTCCCACTACTACAGCCAACATCAGAGTGAATCCTAGTGTGTCGTTGGCCCTCGCGTAGCGCTGCTCAAACATGCACTGTTCCTCCTCATGCATGAATCTGTACATGTTCATGTCAAACACAGGTGGCAGGGCCATGGCTGCTGCCAAAATCCACGAAACACCAATGACGGCAGCGCATGTCCACGGTGTCACACGCTTGGCATAGAAGCGGTGGTGTGCGATGGCCATATAGCGTGTGACACTCACACCGAACAACATGAAGGCGGCATGGAAGCAGAACAGAGCAGATAGAAAAGCCACAGCTTTGCAGCTCATTCCTCCGTAAGCCCACGTCGAGCCACGTGCCACAGACGCCATCATGAATGGGAAGCACGATGCCGAGCGTGCTATGTCACCCAAACACAGATCGACCAGAAAATAATATGGTGCTTTGTGAACAGAACGATCCTTCATCACCAACAGTGAAATTAGCATGTTTCCCAACAAACTGACCCCTGCAATGAGACCGAGAGAGGCCAGTTTCACAGCAGAGGCAGTGATGGCATAGTCCTGAAGCGAGGGCTTGTTGCTTTCGCCGGGATCGCTCGCGTTGGCCATCTGCGCATGCGCACTGTCCACAGAGACGCCCCGACTCCGTAATCCAGCATCAAGTAAACTCCGTGCGTTAAAAAAATGCTAGTGGAGATTTTTGAGTCAACACATGAGAACCTGGGTTAGGGTAGCTCAACCTTGTCATTTCATCTGTAATGTGAAATCGTCCTCTTCCTAAATGCAGTATTCACAGCAGTCAAGTAATCCGTCACTGAATCTAGTCGCTATGATTCCAATCTCCGCATTAAATATTCTCCTCTCTTTCACATACATCTCTCTTTTCCTCGCTGGAATCCCCGTAGAAGAAATGTCGTTTTTTCCCCCTAGGCCGTTTCACTCTTAGCTCATATCCCTGATCCTTGTCTTCATTTCACACCGTGTCTTCATGCGTTTCAGCATCCAGCACGGTGGCCGAGGTTCGAGCAGAAGCCGACAGCGAAGAAGCTTCCGTGTTTATTTCCGTCGTGCGGGAAAAACCTGGGGAGACCCTCCGCTTACAACAGAGCACAACCTCCCTTCGGCTTCATCAGCAGCTGGCCAGATGTTTCGCGGCAGATCTGGTAATCAGAGGAGCTGCTCCGTATGGTAACATCATGTTGGTCCGTATAAACACCAGAAAGACTCGGTGTTCCGGAGAATTTCGCTTTCAGACTGAAGTAAAAACGCGTCTTCTGCTTCAGTCCAACGCGCGTGCACCGAGCATTTAAAGACACAGTGAGCAGAGACAGATACACACACACGCGCGCGCACTCGCTCATAATGATCATCTGGTTATAGATTAATACACACTGGTTCATTAAACACTGGTATATTTTGTTCCAAATGCTAATCACGAGTTTATAACTTTTACACTGCCCGAGAGACATATGCATATAATTCATAATGATGATTATGATAATTATAAGGTTAGCCAGCATTCCTTCTATATACACCAATCAGATATAACATTATGACCACCTGCCTAATATTGTGTTGATCCCCCTTTTGCTTCCAAAACGGCCCTGACACGTCAAGGCATAGACTCCAGTAGATCCCTGAAGGCGAACCAGCAGTAACTTCTTCAGCAGTTTGAGCAACAGTAGCTCGTCTGTTGGATCGGATCACACGGGCCAGCCTTCACTCCCCACGTGCATCAATGAGCCTTGGCCGCCCATGACCCTGTCGCTGGTTCACCACTGTTCCTTCCTTGGACCACTTTTGATAGATACTGACCACTGCAGACCGGGAACATCCCACAAGAGCCGCAGTTTTGGAGATGCTCTGATCCAGTCGTCTAGCCATCACAATTTTGCCCTTGTCAAACTCACTCAAATCCTTACACTTGCCCATTTTTCCTGCTTCTAACACATCAACTTCGAGGACAAAATGTTCACTTGCTGCCTAATATATCCCACCCACTAACAGGTGCTATGATGAGATAATCAGTGTTATTCACTTCACCCCTCAGTGCTCATAATGTTATGCCTGATCGGTGTAAATATTGTCAAGGTGGGAATTCCACATGTCCTGAGTAACATTAGTCCTTCATGAGGTCTAATGTTCATGATGTTTGCACTGTGCAGGTTCAAGCAGTAGCTTAATAGCCAACTTACGGAAGTAGAGAACATTTGCAAAGATTCCTCATCCTGACTACTTTTAAAGTTTTCACTGCTATTGCAAATCCTGTCATATCATTCCTTAAGTGTGGATTAAATAATAAAAAATAAATATGGAAGCCCAGACATCCACCACCCTCCAAAAGCCTTCACCATGGCTCCTATTCTAAAGCAGCCAAATCTAGCCAACAATAATTACTGAAAGTTAGTGAGGTGAAATATGTATTCAAACACTTTTGTTTTTGTTATTTAACATTTCTAGTGCATTTTTCCACTTTTCTAAAACTTAAATATCTGTTGTTCCTGCTGCTTTCAGGTCATCCTGCAACTCTTTTTAAGTGATTGCCACTGGCTTCTCTCTTACCTTCCTTTTATTAGTCTGAAAGCACATTGTGAAATCTTGCATTGGTGCACATTAGTTGTTGTTACATAAACTTTCCATCACCATATTATCTAACAAATTGTAGTGACAGGAAAGTTTAAGACAGGGGTCTCCAACCTTTTTTCCTCTGAGAGCTACTTTGACAAAATGAAGGTGGCCAAGAGCTACTGGTGATATATTATTAGTAACATTTATTAACATAGTTTATTGCCATAACCCAAACCAGATGAATAAAGCTATTTATGTGTTAATTATTTAAAAAAAAACTTATTTATTAAAAGTTATTATTGTCAGATTTAGTGCATTCACATGGATTTTGATATTTAGCAGCAAAAGTCCCAATCCATGATCGCTTCAGCAAAAGTGAAAAAGACTGAAAAAAACCACCTTTGATATTGAAGGCAATATAAATTTTAAAAACAGAGACCTGACATTGTATTGGACTTTATGTGATTAAATAATAGTACTTTTTATGGCATTCATATTCATGTGCAATGGGAAATATTTTACTAGGAAACACCACCTGCACTAATAAGAAACATCTATACCATACTCTTCCTGCATCTTCATGCAGCAGAATAGATTAATTCACTGGTTTTGCTTTGGCAGCATCAAAGCTTTATTCCTAATGCTGTCGAATCCCCAGAGATTCCAAGTTAAAAGGATCTGCCATGTGTTTTCTTTATCCTTTATCCAAACTACTTTAATTTGTGCTTATAGGTTTAAGTTGCTTCCATGTATCATCTTGCTGCTGGCTGTGTATTCAGTGAGCGACGTGTTTCCAACTGCCCTCCTAGCCTTCTTCTATAGTGAAAGGCACAGTTTCTCTGTGGATGATCACAGATGAGCATTAGCTGGAAAGGAAATGGTGCAAGCACTGGCAGAGCTTCCTACTACATGAACTCAAAATGTCAGTAACATGCCTTAATTTTGAAATCCACAGACAATAAATTAGTATGCATGAACACAGTTTGATACAATGGCTGATAGTGGCTGAATGCTAGCCAACTAGCCAACTAATGAATGCTAGTTCAGGTGCCAATTCCAAATACAGTAATAAGTCATAATAGCTACATTTCTGTTGTAAAAGTTTAACACTGCCGATAACAATAATGTTTTATGAATACTGAAAATTCTGACATACTGAGAATTTCCACACATTTACAGCATTTGGGGGACACCCTCCTCCAGAGCGACTTGCTCAGGGACCCAGCAGTGGCAGACCTGGGATTCAAACTCACAACAATCTGCGCAGCAGACCAACACCTTAACCACTAAGCTACCGCATATTCCATCTGTACCTATTCTCAGGATGCACCCCTAGCTGGGATATTATCCATCAAATTTCTTAGGCTCTCCAAGATGCCAGTCAAGTCAAGATGCTTTATATCATTTTGATCATATATAGCTGATACAGTACACAGTGAAAGGAAATAATGTTCCTCCAGGACCCTGGTGTTAGATACAACACAGGACTATATAAGACAACACAGAACTAAGGGCTAAAGAGTCAAAAATTAACCTATTGATATAAAGTGTATGGTATGCAAACAATGCAAGACACAAGATACAAAAAAGATTAACACAATGCTCTCCAAACTCTGTTTTTCCAAATACTGACCATCATCTTGAATCAAGCTGAACTATGCAGGTCCTTAGTGTTTATAGGGAACAACCCCTGGTGTATGTTCAATCCAAGCTCTTTTTACATTTAGACAAGTCTGAAACACCACCTCTTTCTAGTCTCTCAAGGACCATTGTCCCACCTTGCCATTTTTCTTATTACACTTGCTCTGCTCTCAAGGCTCAACTAACATACAAGTAATCTGCTTTCTTACATTTACATGTATTCTTTCATAGACACCTTTATCTAAACTGCTTTACAGTCTCAGAAGTGCTTCATAATCATACAAATTTGGTGTTTGAAACACTTTGTATGGGAGAATTTAAGAAGGTTGAAAACAGGTCATGCAGCTGGATAGGTTTCGTGGCAGGTAGAGACAGAACTGGCATGAGTGAGTTGCAGTTGTCCAATCTCAAAATGAGGGGTTGAACAAGCACCTGAATAGCCCGTGTGGATAGAAATAGAGAAATCCTTCCGATGTTTTAAAGACAAAATTGGCATAATTAGCAATGCGAGAGAAGAAAGACAGTTGATTGTCCATTGTTACCCTAAGGTAAAAACTGTCCAGGATGCATCACCTGGGATGAACAGCAGTTCATCTGATGAGCTGCCATCCATGACAGGTCTGCAGGACATCCCCTTCCATCTTGACCTAAAGCATTTGATACAGCTACACTGTTTCAACATGTTAGTTTGGCATTTCAGCATTGTGCCAGACAGATGGCTGCAATAGTTTTCTTAAGTTTAGTGAAAAATAGAGAAATTTGTATCTGTGAGATTGACTTCCCAGTACTAACCTCAGACAAGCAAATAGGTTGAGATCAGTAATTAAGGAATTGATTGTTTTCTTTGTTCCTTTTGAAGCAACTAAAAGATCTCACATGATTGAAATCACCTTCATTCCCATAAATAATCTGGATCTGTGTGAAGTTTTACTCCAGCATTGTGTCTGTGATGATTTCAAACTTTTTTTCTCTGCCTGCTAAGCCTTGTTGCCTTGTCTTGTTTACAGATTGCTTTACTAGTAGCTTTCAGACAGTGGACCCACCTGGACCCAGTGGCACACCTATATTTGCCCAGTTGGACATTCATTCATGCTTGGAATGCTCAAGTCAAGATATATTACCCGAAGAGAAACTTAAGATGGTTCATTGGATGCTAGCTCAAAGTGATAAGCACAGTGCTATTAATTAAGATGTAAAATGTCGAGTTATATCATTAGTGCAAGTATGTTGATTTTTACCATTGCCAGGAAACGACATTACAGCTTTGAGTCATGTCTGACTGAGCTAGCTTTCTGACATTGGCTAATTCATCATGTAAATCAAAGTAATAAGGTATAATTAGCAAATCCAGTGAATGTACAAACTGATAATATACTGGTAAACAGCAGTCAACAATAACATTCAACCATATTTATCTCCATAATTTTTATCTAGTTCTGAAACCTGCAGTAAATTAACGATATAAATAAGTGTGCTCTTTTATGGTCTACTAGTTCTCTTGGTGGAGTAGATTTTAAAAAGGAGTCAATGGCCACCACAGAGATTTGATAGTTATTGATTGATAGTTAATTATATAAGTACAAAGAGCTATCTTAGAATTTTCCAACACATGCATATTCGTGAGGCTAGACTGTTATTTCTACACTGTCAATCATCTCATAAACCACACCCTTTTAATTATCATCAAGTAACTCATGGTCATTGTAAGGACAATACTGGGACTGGGGGGTATCAAGGTCAACAGAACTTGCAATAAGGACAAGAAATTCTGAAATAGTGGAATCTATTGTACTATTGTACAAAATCGCAGAAGATCTGAAGTCTGTGTATATATCAAACCAGCATGTCTGGCCCTAACATCCATGCCATGTTTAAAATAACTGGGATCACATTTTCCCCATTCAGATGGTTGATGTGAACTTTGGCTGAGGCTGCTTGCTCGTATTTGCATGATTTAATGAATATCACTGTTGCGGTCACATAATTAGTTGATCAGATAACTACATGAATTGTGTACAGGTGTTCTAATAAGGTGCTTGGTGGGTTCATGCTCACACACACACACACACATACACTCACACACACTTTGGAGCTTTATCAGCACTTTCTCTTTCTGTGTTCCTCTGCCAATAAGCTTCCCCTTTATCATCAAAATGACATCACAGGAATATGCCAAGACATTGATACATTTGAGGAAATGACCTTAGCATACGGCTCTGCTGACCTTAGCAGCCAACATCGTGGCCCACAGTCTGCTTCCCAAGAGCCAATTAGAAAACCCTGAGAAACCACAGAAGGTGGTTTAACAAATGGCCCTTATGGCAGAAAGACATATGTTGGATGAGTGTACAAATTCTAGAGATTGAAGTAATAAAAAAAATCACAAATCGCCCAAAGAAGTAACTGTGCCCAAAGAAGAACTGGCAGCCCATTTCTGCATTCAGGTCAATGTAGTTCAAAGGTTATGAGCTATCCATTCTCCTGTTCATTGCCAGGCTCCGTTATCAAAAAAAAGTTCAAGGAAGAAACAGTTTTCTCAACCTGTTCAGCCCTTTTCAGACACTACTTTTCAGTATCTAATGGATACTTGACCCCACAGTGCATATACCACTGCATATTTACATAACATAGTATTCTTTAGTTATGACTCGCTACAGCTTAAGCAGAATGTGAGTAACACAAGCTTTATAATAAACCTGGTGAAGACACAAAGCTGCTGAAGTGTGTGATGGATGAATGGAGTTACAGTATCTGGCCTTCCGCTTAAGTCATGGGCAGGTCCCCCCCCAAATTGATAAGACTACTGCAATTGCAATCTGATCAAAAACCAAAAAGGTGAGACATTTTCCTTTTCACTTAAAATGGAGCCCCATTAATGGTCCAGTTGTGTGATAGCTGGGGGCTGTGTGAGTGATGAAGCAGCTTTCCCTGTTTACTTTTCGAACATAACTGATACACTAGACAGAGGGCTAGGGGCCTTTCTGTCCCAGGTGATGGACAGGGTGGACTGTCTGATGCTGTGAACTGTAAGAGTCAGTAGTACATCATGAAAAAGGATGGCCATCTAGTGGGTGATCCTCAATCTTTGGTAATGCTTACTGGTGTGCCAGTTTCATCCTCTGTTTGGACCATGCTCCTGGGGAGTGGCTCCACCACATCCAACAAATTACATGATGTATATAACATGTATACTGATCAGCCACAACATTATGAGCACTGACAGGTGAAGTGAATAACACTGATGATCTCCTCATCATGGCACCTGTTAGTGGGTGGGATATATTAGGCAGCAAGTCAACATTTTGTCCTCAAAGTTGATGTGTTAGAAGCAGGAAAAATGGGCAAGTGTAAGGATTTGAGCGAATTTGACAAGGACAAAATTGTGATGGCTAGATGACTGGATCAGAGCATCTCCAAAACTGCAGCTCTTGTGGGGTTCTCCTGGTCTGCAAGTGGTCAGTATCTATCAAAAGTGGTCCAAGGAAGGGACAGTAGTGAACCGTCAACAGGGTCATGGGCAGCAAAGGCTCACTGATGCACGTGGGGAGTGAAGGCTGGCCCGTGTGATCAGATCCAACAGACGAGCTACTGTTACTCAAATTGCTGAAGATGTTACTGCTGGTTCAACTGCAATCTGATCAAAAACCAAAAAGGTGAGACATTTTCCTTCTCACTTAAAATGGAGCCCCAGAGATGGTCCAGTTGTGTGATAGCTGGGGGCTGTGTGAGTGATGAAGCAGCTTTCCCTGTTTACTTTTCAAACATAACTGATACACTAGACAGAGGGCTAGGGGCCTTTCTGTCCCAGGTGATGGACAGGGTGGACTGTCTGATGCTGTGAACTGTAAGAGTCAGTAGTGCATCATGAAAAAGGATGGCCATCTAGTGGGTGGTCCTCAATGTTTGGTAATGCTTACTGGTGTGCCAGTTTCATCCTCTGTTTGGACCATGCTCCTGGGGAGTGGCTCCACCACAAGAAGGTTGCCAATGCATAGATCACTAATTAGTATTGGGCACTGCAATGTTTAAAGTTCATAATGGATCACAGGCTGGATGCGCAGATGGTCCCTCTAGTCAGGGGTGAAAGGGATGACTACTGGTTTGTTTTAGGTGCTGGCAATATGTACCGTATGGGGGCATGGTTTAGCGCGCACCTGCAATGGGAAGAGGGTGCTGGTGTTTGAGGAAGAACTAGAAGGGTAATTATTAATATAGCATGTCTGAACATTAGCTGTTTCTAAGCAGTAAGATAAGTATGTGTGGTGCCTTTGCTGGAGTAAATCTGAGTAGTGAGCCAGCCAGAAATCTGCAATTAAATTTGGGGTTTTTTTTGTTACTGATCTTCTACCATGACAACCCAATTCAGAAAAAGCTCATATGTGCTCTTACTTAAGTATATTACATCTGCATAAAATTACAATGGAGTTTTTCCTGCTCATTTTGAAGTAAGTCTCTGCAGAAATAAAATTAAAATAAAGTATGCAGAGAATTATATTAAAAAAAATCTAAAAACTGGGATTTTTCCTTTTGCTGCAATAACAGATTCGAGTTGCCTCATATAATTTAATTAAACACATATTTTTTTTTATTATTTTTTCAGTTGTTTTCCTACAATACCCTGGTTTCAGAATTTATTGGCATCCTGGCTCTGGTTGATCTGGAAGTCTGTTTGTTATGTATATCTTGTTTATATGTTTCCTTGGTCAAGTCTGAACCTCCTGTCAGATGCAACCAGGTTGAAATATACTGGTACAGAACCTATGATTTCATTAGTCTTCACAAGATTAAACATACTGATGATGAAGACCAAAAGGTCTGGTTTCATATGACCACACGGTATGATGCTTATTGTTGTTATAGTGACACTTCCATTGAATTTCCATTGCTGCATCCATGAAATGCACCCTGGATAAAACAAAGAATAGTATAATAAAACAAAATCCTCATGTCTATGCCACTTGATGCTCTTTCTATTAACAGTAAACAGTAAAGCTAATGTTCACAGTCAGTGAATAAGGTGATCATATCTACAGTATCTTACTTAGAAGTGTATTTGAAGTTGTTTTATCAAACAGAAGTGCACCATGGCAATTTCTAGCAGGCAAAAAGGACACTTAAGAGCCAGGGTATGTTTCCAGTTAATATGCTTGCTTGTAGAATCATTTATAGAAGTGTTGTTCACAGTTATTTCTCGCACCAGGATAAAAAAGATGCCAGACGAAAAACATATCTTTTTTTTTTTTTTTATTTTTTTTAAGATGTGTTGTATATTGTGTTATAATCCACTTTAAATATAAATACAGGAAGGCATGAATGTGTTTGTTTATATATAGCTAGCTATATAGTTCTACAGAGGCTATTGTAGAAAAACACAGTTTTGGTGGCAAAATTTCTTACATAAAATGCTGACATTCAAATGGCTATGACACTGGTTTAGTTTAAGGACAATATATATATTATAAAACTCATCTTTTTATGTTTTATCTTTGCTAACAACCTTTATCACTGTTATATGATTCGTATATTTTATCACATTTGTACGGATGCTTTCTAAAATGTTATGATCTTCATATATGTAATAACTGTAAAGAACAGATGAAATGGTTTATTTACCTACAAAAGATACCATAGTTTACAGGGATATATATACAGTATGTGGCGAATTACTTAAAGCCTGAACCCACAGTTTATAATAGACTCCTTATTCTAATAAGGACATATCTTTTATAATCGTTGTAGGTAGGATAATTAATAATATTTGCAAAGTTATATAATTTAGAATTTTAGAATTTAGATTTAGAATTTATTAATTTGGGATTAATTTGATTTATAATTTTAGAATTTAGATTTAGATTTATTAATTTGGGATTTTGCAAAGAAATTCCAACAAATTACATGTATATGTATATAACATGTACCCCGATCAGCCAGAACATTATGAGCACTGAGAGGTGAAGTGAACAATACTGATGATCTCCTCATCATGGCACCTGTTAGTGGGTGGGATATATTAGGCAGCAAGTGAACATTTTGTCCTCAAAGTTGATGTGTTAGAAGCAGGACAAATGGGCATGCGTAAGGATTTGAGTGAATTTAATGAATGGCCAAATTGTGATGGCTAGACGACTGGATCAGACCATCTCCAAAACTGCAGCTCTTGTGGGGTGTTCCCGGTCTGCAGTGGTCAGTATCTATCAAAAGTGGTCCAAGGAAGAAACAGTGGTGAACCGGTGACAGGGTCATGGGCGGCCAAGGCACATTGATGCACGTGGGGAGTGAAGGCTGGCCCGTGTGATCCGATCCAACAGACGAGCTACTGTTGCTCAAACTGCTGAAGAAGTTAATGCTGGTTCTGATAGAAAGGTGTCAGAATACACAGTGCATTACAGTTTGTTGCATATGGGGCTGCATAGCCTCAGACCAGTCAGGGTGCCCATGCTGAGCTCTGTGCACTGCTGAAAGCACCAACAATGGACATGTGAGCATCAGAACTGAACCACAGAGCAATGGAAGAAGGTGGCCTGGTCTGGCTTTCTTTTACATCACGTGGATGGCCGGGTGTGTGTGTGTCGGTGACCACTGCGGTGACCACTGGTGAACACATGGCACCAGGATGCACTATGGCAAGCTGGTGGAGGCAATGTCATGCTTTGGGAAATGTTCTGCTGGGACATTTGGGTCCTGCCATCCATGTGGGTGTTACTTTTACACATACCACCTACCTAAGCATTGTTGCAGACCATGTACACCCTTTCATGGAAACAGTATTCCCTGATGGCTGTGGCCTCTTTCAGCCGGATAACGCTCTGTGCCACAAAGCAAAAATGGTTCAGGAATGGTTTAAGGAGCACAACAACGAGTTTGTGGAGTTGACTTGGCCTCCAAATTCCCCAGATCTCAATCCAATTGAGCATCTGTGGGATGTGCTGGACAAACAAGTCCGGTCCATGGAGGCCACACCTCACAACTTAGAGGACTTAAAGGATCTTCGTGCCAGATACCACAGCACACCTTCAGGGATCTAGAGGAGTCCATCCATGCCTCGACGGGTCAGGGCTGGTTTGGGAGCAAAAGGGGGACCAACACAATATTAGGCAGGTGGTCATAATGTTATGGCTGATCGGTGTATATATAATTTAGTTTATTGTTGTATGTATCGACAATTGTTCATGTTTTATTCCAAACACAGTCTAACCTGTATTGTGTCTGAAACAAAAAATATTCTTTCATTTCCACTGTATTTTAAGGGGGATAAATGTTGATGGATTAGATGCTAGCGACGCACCATACAACAGGAGTGTGCATGTTTAAGTGTCTGTGTGTTTGTGAGTGTGTGTGTGTGTTTGTTGGGGGTGGTGTTGGACTTATTTCATTCCCATGATGTTATTTCCATGTATACTCCATACGTATGATCTGACACTAGGGAACCTAGTGAGAGAACAGCAAAAATCAAACCCCATAACCTCATGTTTTTTTTTTCTTCTTTGTATGTTATAGTTTGTCCCCATCTAGTGGTTAGTCAGGATCCCCACAAATTATGTAAAATGTTCTACAGTCTCAGGAAAAATAAAAACTTAGAATCTTGTATGAATGGCCCATGAAATGCAATTTAATTTTCATGTAAGAAATATGCTGTTTTATTTAACAAACAACACACACACACACACAGAAAGTATACTTACAGTATATGGCCAAAATTATGTAGACCCTTGACCCTAACACCTATGTAAGGGTCTATGTAAGTTTGAAGCCCACAAAGAAATTGTCTATTTCTTATGCTGTAGCTTTACAAGTTCTCTTTACTGTAATTAAGAAGCCCAAACATGTTCCAGCATGACAATACCCCTGTGTACAAAGCAAGATCTATAAAGACATGGATTGCCAAGGTTAGAAACTCAAGTGGTGAAAATAGAGCTCTGATCTCAACCATAATAAACACTTTTGGGATGAACTGGAATGATAGCTGAGTCTCCGAACTCCTCACCTGACATCAATGCTCTCGTGGCTGAAAGAGCAAAAATCCCACAGCCACAGTCCAAACTCTATTAAAAAGCCTTCCCTGGAGAGTGGAGACTTACAGCAGCAACTGGGGTAACATGGTTAAAACTATATAGTCTCCAATGAAGAAATTCTGTATGGTTTTAAAATCCCAGGACTCAACAACTGAAGAGGCAGCTTCCCTGATGTGTGCATAGTCCCTTTTATTACTAATACAGTAAAAAAACTGTGAGGCAGTCTTTGATGAAATACTGATTATTTAGAATTGTTATAGATTAACTCTCATTAGAATTTCTGACATTTTTTAAGTTTATTTCTAAAGAAATTTGGTCAGTATTACTCTGCTTTACTCTCTGTATACTTCAAATGATGTCGCTGCACCTCCTGCTCATGCAGAAGGCTTCATGCCGCTGGCTCTGCAGGTTGCAATGGCCTACCTCCTGCCTCTGCAGAAGGAGCAGATGCTGCTCTAGCTTTCTGCCTCCACAGAGGGAGGATTTTATCATTGCTGCCTTCTGCTTCCAAACAGAAGACTAAAGCGGCTTGGTTTTGGAGCGCTGGTGTGGCTCTTTCTTTTTTTTATAATAGTCTTGGACTTGCAACAAAGCCCCCAATTATGGGTGTGCTCTACAAATCAAAAGAATATAATTAAGTTAGACATTGACATGCACTAGGACAGAAAAAACTAATCATTTGGATTCATTATGTTGTCTTTCACAAGACATGGTACTAATCATATAAAACCACTGTCTTAACATGTTTATTCTATTTTTGCCAGCTTACCGGGATATACATCTCGTCCCGCCCATCTTCCACCAGTGTTTAGTATTTGACCGAAAGATGGTCGTGATTTAGGCACTTTGATAGCAGCTTCCGGTAGGCGGTGTTGTGGGATAGACATTGAAAGAGAGGTGGAAAATGAGGGAGAGATTTTATTGTTTTTGCCATTAAGCTATGCAAATGTTCGGTTTAATTACACACTAAACGTGATGCTTCTGCATTTTCTTACCTTTAGACAAGCCATCAGGATAGTGCAGGTTTACGGTAAGAGTTCCCACGGGTGTATGGAAGGGCACAGAATTTCATATAGGTCTATTCCCAGAGTCCAGCACGTAGTTCGATGGCCCTTGTACTGTTTTTGATTGCACCACTCCGACGGGAAGCGCTCCTGAGTGCCTGAATGTACAAGAACGAGCAAAAACAATCAGCACCTTCAAAAAAACTGACTCTCCACGGGTTTTTTTTATTTCATTCTATTCCATATCTATTACAGATTTGCCTGGGCAGTGTGTATGGAGCGTGTTCTTAAGTAGTTCTCCACAACCAAATCAATCATTTTTACTTGCAGCGTCTGCGTGTTAATGAGTATGTTTCCTGGCTTGATGTCATCATGGAAAACACCTCCTGCACAGCAATGACGTGCTGCCTGAACCATCTGAACCATGATGTCCCATGTCAGGGGTTCCAGCAGCTTACCTCCATGGAGCTTACAAAAATCCTGGCGGTCCATGCAGGGGCTAGGTTTCTCTAATACTGTATCAGCATCATGTAATCCTGGATCTGAAACCCCTCCATCAGATCCAGGGCGTTCTTACAGCAGACTGGCTTAGAGACCATTTGCATTAATCCAGCTTTAATGGGTACAGGACTTGTCTCTCCAGGCTAAAATTAGAAGACACAGTTAGCATGAGTTTGGAGTAGATAAGTAGAATCTATGGATAACAGAGATTTAAAGGCATCATTAATCGCCCACTGATTCTTGAACTCATATTGGTTTAAATTAGCAGGAATGAGTCAATGGACACAGGTAAAAATCTGCTATAACATGGTTCTTATTTGGACTCTATTGCTTCTCTGAATCTCTAAATGTACTTATGATGGTAATCATTCCCTGAAAATCATCTATCAGGATGAATTTAATGGCAACCTGTTATTACAAGCCTTGTCACATTATGGAGGCCAAGTCCAGAGTTTTTTAATTTTTAGTTTTTATTTCAGTCAAGTCATACATTCATAATTAGCAAACAAAAAGACATTCATTAAGTGAATCTAATAATCATACATTAATCGTATCAAGAGTTATTTACATAATTTATCAGTTTTACTTGATCCATTACATGGAACTAAAAGAAATAGTGTAAAAAGTGTGTGAGTGTGTAGCCTTGCGGGTACAGGGTACATATGAGCGAAGTCTATCATGTGTAATATTTTATAATTCCTCTACTGAGTTTAATTATGATTAACGGTAATTAACTGTACATCAGTGCCATCTGATAGGCGAACCCCTGTACACACTGCACTTCCACCTCCATGCCCCATACAGCTCTCCTCTTTAGTACTTTGCAGTAATCTCCTCTGTCAAGAACTGAAAAGCCCTGAGTTCTCATACTCTACTGCGGTAGCCTGTAATGTACGAGACCTGTGTTGTTAATATCAACTATACCTTAGCATCTGTGTGTCTCTGAGCATTTACCTAAGTGGAGTTAATATACTTTAACACTGTACAGTGCTTTCCATCTGAAGGTACACCAATCAGGCATAACTTTATGATCACCTATCTAATATTTTGTTGGTCCCCTTTTGCTGCCAAAACAGCCCCAACATCATGCACTGTGTATCCTGACACCTTACTACCAGAACCAGCTTTAACTTCTTCAACAATTTAAGCAACAGTTGTTGGATCGGATCACACGGGCCAACCTTCGCTCCCCATGTGCATCAGTGAACCTTGGCCGCCCATGACCCTGTCACCGGTTTAGCACCGTTCCATCCTTGGACCACTTTTGATAGATACTGACCACTGCAGACCGGGAACACCCCACAAGAGCTGCAGTTTGGCCCTTCATCAAACTCGCTCAAATATTTACGCTTGCCCATTTTTCCTGCTTCTAACACATCAACTTTGAGGACAAAATGTTCACTTGCTGCCTAATATATCCCACCCACTAACAGGTGCCATGATGAGGAGATAATCAGTGTTATTCACTTCTCTTGTCACTGCTCATAATGTTATGGCTGATCGGTGTATCTTTGCAGCTACCTAAGCTCTGATTTACTTAGAGCTTTACTACACTGTAGAGATTCGTGTAAGCATTTAACTTTCTAGTAAATATTATATAAATCTAGCTTATTAGATATTTTATGAGCATCTGGACCAATTTAAAATAATGAAGCCTGCAGGCCTCGGCTGTTTTATTTACCAACTAAAACTCATATTCTAAGATTTCATTGTATTTTTTGTTGCTCAGACTAAAAGTCTCTCTCATTCTCACTCTTTCTTTCTCTCTTTTTCTCTCCAGTTCAGTTTTTGGATTTGCGTCTTAGAAGTATTGCTGGCCACTTCCAGAGAAAGTGGTATCTCCGCGTGTTGCTTTCTGCATGCCATCATGTTTGTTTGAAGTAAAATGTTCACTTTAGCTTCTGAGACAGTAGAGATGTAGATAGTAGGTCAGCGAGGTTGAATAATGGCGTTGTTAAGCTAACAAACCTTTGACCATGAAAAGACATGGTATTTTCATTATAAGGTCCGTTACACTGAAGTTTACAAGTTCATGTTGGCTAAGCAAAACACTTGCTGTGTCTCCTGTACACTTTAACATACCCGTGTATTGCCAGGAGATGCCAGGAATCAGTAAAACAGTTCAAATATAACAGACAAATGCTGAAAAACTGTAAACCTGAACATTTTTCATATTGATTACCTTTAAAAGTAAATACTTTTAGCTTCAGTTTGTCATGCCTGCTATATAAACACACTTTGATTAAATCAGTGGACTTCTCATGAATACTGTACAAACAACTATACCACCAAGGACTGGTCCAAAACGTTACATAATACTACATTAAAGTAGAATGTTGTTGAATGAAATGGTTTTTCTTTAAAAGATATTTTGATGTAAATTATAAAAATGATTTCTTTTCATTTTGATTATTTTTAAAAGTGCGAAGGGGCATCATGTGTGTGTGTGTGTATGGTAAATCCTGCAGTCAGTTACTGATAATAATTCATGATGCTGAATGATCTTCAATTTCTTCTTTATAAAAACAACTTTTCAGTAATTACCATGTTGCCAGTTCTTCCTGTTTTTATTTTTCTGTGCTTTAGAGACAGGTTGTAGTATGAGGTTTCCGCCTTATGTTCAATCTAATGAGAGGTTTAGCTTAGAAAGTGGAAAAAGAGCATAATTATCAGGTTTCGTCCATATTGTTTTAGCAAGGGGCTAAAAAGCATATACGCTATATAGAATGTTATCCTTTAGAATGATTGTTTTGATTTTAATTTGACAAATACAAGATTCGAGCAAGTAGTTATTAGTTTATTACTTTATTAAAAACATGTGTAATGACAGATCAAGAATTTTGACCAGACCCTCACACAAAGTTAAATCAGACTCTCTCTAGTTTAATGGCATCACAGACAGTTTACAGTATATACAGGCATTCTCACACAAGGTTAGTGGAAAGGGAAAAAAAGAAAGAAAAAGGAGCAGTCATGAAACGACATTTCAGCGTGAGAGCGAAACAACCTCCACCTAGTTATTTCGGCCCTTTCTCACAGAGCTAAAGCAAGCAAAACAAGATCTCAACATTTAGCAGTAGACACATTTGAAGGTCACACAGTAGTATAAAATAATGTCCTGTGTGTAGAATAAGAAGTTTCATCGAACAGCGACAAGTAATGCACATTTTCCGTCCACAAAAAGACCAGTGTGTTTTTAATCAATAAAAGCATTGAGAATCTATCAGCTCGATCTCTCAAGCAGCTAAGACCTTGTTAATGGAATATTAGATATTAGTTATAAACAGATCGATGGACCAGTGTCCCATTAAGGGAGTTTTCCCACATCATGCCTAGTTCGGGTGCATGTGGGATTTGTTAGGGCAAGCTGACCAAATGTGGGTTGAATTTGATGAACCCTGTAGAAGTACTAAGATTATTGGTATTATTTAACACCTTAGAAAAATTTTGATGCATATTTATACATACATATATGAAGAAAATCATTCAGCATCATGAATTATTATGAGTAACTGACTATTATTTTAGGAGCTCAGGTGTGTAGGATTTACTACACACACACACACAGGCAAGAAAAAGTTTGGAAACGCCTACACACCTATGTTTATTAGCTTTTGTTGGTTTTATTCAATCAAATGGTGGTAAATGACTCACAAAACACAAAATAAATGAACAAAATTCATTTTTAGATTTGAGCACAAGATAATGGTCAAATCAAATTTGCATGTTAAACCTTATTTTAATCTTAAAACAGCCCTTTGAAGCAATAACTACCTGACAAATCCGCAGCATTCTACTGAGCCGTTTTTTTGCAGATATTCAGGTTTGATTTTCCTCCCAGACCTTCTGCAGCACTTCCCCAAGGTCTGTTGTGCCGGTTGTGCAGTGTTCTCGAACTCTTTGGTCGTTTTATTCAATGATGCAACCCATTTCAGAGCAGTGAGGTATACACTAATCAGGCATAACATTAAGACCACCTGCATAATATTGTGTTGGTCTCCCTTTTTGCTGCCAAAACAACCCTGACCGATTAAGGCATGGACTTCACTAGATCGATAAAGGTGTGCTGTGGTATCTGGTACCAATATGTTAGCAACAGATCCTTTAAGTATTGTAAGTTGCGAGGTGGGGCCCCTGGAGGTAGATACTGACCACTGCAGCACACTTGAAGTTAAGATGCTTGCAACACAGTCACTGTATATAACTATAAGAAGAGACATCATCTCATACCTCTCATACCACACATCCTAACCCGAGGTGAAAGAATACACATAGCAATAGATTAGTCAAGTGTGTGTAAATGGCTGTATAATTGAACTCATGTATCATCATATTACAATATACTATATTTGAGATTTGAGTTAATCATTTTATATTCATATAAGCTGTGTAATTTTGCCATTTGATCCATTTTGTTTTGAACAATAAAACAAACAAAAAAAGAAATAGTGTTCATTCAGAGGCCTTATGAAATATCTACTACAACAACCATGATAACAAATAAACTATAGGCAACGATGCTGTAACTTTTAGTGCAGTTTGTGCAACCTTTCCATTAATTGTATTTATTTAATGAACATTTTTTTTATTTTAACAGTAGCGCATATGCAATGGGGTCTAAAACTTGTGAGACCACATTGAAAATCCACTTTTAATTTCCATTTAAAATATGAATTATATTTCAAATAAAATGTTTGAAATAATATTTAAAAAAAGTTAATTATTTTTTAAACTTTTACGTTTAAATTAACTATTGAAAAGTAATAATGTTATTTAAAAATATTATTACTTTATTATAACTGTAGTTTACATGCAGTGGGGTCCCAACTTATTGAAATACCACATTAAAAATATGGGATTATTTATTCCATTTAATATTGGAAATAAAAATAAGGTTTTTGAATTTTGCAATATTTAAAATAAATAATGTAAGATTTCATGGTCTTTAGTTAAATTTACTGTGAAATTTAATAGTTCACATTTTTGTGATATTGGGCATGTTAGCTGTTTTGTCCAGAAGGTCAGATTTTCCTCATGTGTAATCCCTTCTGTTAAAGCATGTGTTCAGATGATACTTTGACAGATTTGATCTAAACTGGATCATAAGGTTTTGGAAGCTTCTGGAGTCCATGCCAGCTTTAGTGCACACTGTCATTAAAGCGCAAAAAACAAACAAACAAACAAACAAACAAACCAAAATTCATATAAATAATTCAAAGATTCTATTTTTCACTCAAGTTGTCATCAATAATAACACTTGTCATGAAATTTGGTTTATTCACTTAGATAAGAATGCAAAATAGAAGCATTTTCACTAAAGCCCTTAGACTTTAGGATATATAAGATGCACTCCACAACTATGATTTAGTGATGCATCAATGGATTTTTTCATGCATTAAATTGTGTTCTTTTATTTTTTATGTGCAGTAAAATAAATTAATATAAATAAACTAAATTCTATACACCGATCAGGCATAACATTATGAGCACTAAGGGGGGGAAGTGAATAACACTGATGATCTCCTCATCATGGCACCTGTTAGTGGGTGGGATATATTAGGCAGCAAGTGAACATTTTGTCCTCAAAGTTGATGTGTTAGAAGCAGGAAAAATGGGCAAGCGTAAATATTTGAGCGAGTTTGACAAGGGCCAAATTGTGATGGCTAGACGACTGGATCAGAGCATCTGAGATGACTGCAGCTCTTGTGGGGTGTTCCCGGGCTGCAGTGGTCAGTATCTATCAAAAGTATCCTCTAAGTCCTGTACGTTTTATGCTATGAGTAAATAATGTTTAAAACATCATTGAGGATGGAATTACATGCTTGAACTCATTAAAAGATGTGTCCATATTTCCTAAAGATCCTGTCCTCAAGTTACAAAACATGTTACCAAAAAGGGTTCTGGTCACTCTGAGAAGAAAGAAGCTTACAAAAAGCTTTGGTCAAAGTGACCAAAATCCTTTGTTAATGACATGTTTCATAAGCACATAATAAAAGCAAAACTAAACAAAAATAATTTTTCCTCCACAAGCAAACAGTTAACTTAGAGATTACATTAAAGATTGCAAAAATATATTTTGGAGTTTCCTACAACGTGGAAATTCAGTCTCTATGTGTGTATTTTAGTATAATGACATCATTACCCTATACAGGTTCACGAGGAGTCTGGAGACTGTCCTATCCCAGGTGGACCTGTCCTGGGGACACCCTGAACAGGATGCCAATTCTTCCCTCACACACCCATTCATTCATACAACAGGGAGGAAACCTGAGTACTGGGAGGAAACAGGAAGAAGTCACGCACGTGGACAGAGATTCAGTGTCAGAGCTACTTCTCTTCAGCCACACGGTGGCGCTCTGTACTCATACAACAGGGTCATGTGGCTGAAAACTGTACAGTACTAGTGTGCTCAAAGCATTCATCCATATGTGTACCTTTTCCCGTATATTTGGGATTATTTGTTGATCTGCTTATCACTAACTACTGACTATAAATTACAGACCCACAAGATTACAGGACCATAAGCTCACCGTTTATTTATCATTACTGATGTACATATTATCATAATAGCTGTTGCATGTATCGTATGTGTAAGCTCAAACTTGCAAATAAGAGAAATGCAAGGATTTTTCATTTTATATAGTTTTTTCTTTTGTTTTCATAACCTGAGCAATTTGTACACTGAATAAAAATCAAGCTATAATTTAATCGCCTGTGCTTTCAAACGCACGAGACATAGACACAAATGCAAAGACACTAAATAATAAAGTTCAAATAAGAAAAGTAAAAATAAAGGTTGATGCGGATGAGGAAGCTTGTGTTTTGTGAACCTTTTTCTTCCCAGCACATGGAGCTTGTCCTCCTCGTGAACTTTTTATCCCCCAGAACTTGCCGTGTTTCATTGGATAAAGTGTAGAAAAAGCGGCAGAGGATGCCTAGCCTCACTCCAGTCACAGCCATCCACCTGGACTCTTGACTATTTTTTTCTTCTTCCTCCAACAAAAAAAAAAGTTTTATTTTCTTATTTACTATTTAAGCAAAGCAGCAAAGTTCGACTTTACTGAATTACATCGACTTTATTGGAGCTCGCGCGCCGCAGGTGGATATGACGTCACGGACCGGGAGCAAAAAAACACAACAACAATCTAAATCCGCGACATTTTCCCCCCCTCGCGCGAGGCATATTAAAGTGTAAAAAAAGAACCCCAAAACGTCGGAAGGATCCCGCGTTTCTAACTGAGAAGTTTTTAAAGCGTTGTTGAAAGTCCCGATTCCCTGCTTCAACGCAGCACTTTCCGGTCAGAGACACGCGGAGATCCTGACCGCTGAAGTTAGTCCCTAAAGCGGAGTAATTAGTGTTTACAGTGCGATTTATCGCACGCGCTCTGCCCAAACACAAGATCACGCCAAGAGTACAAACCGTCGCCGTGCCATTTCATCAAGCCGCGTCTTATTATTTTATTTCTTTAAACAAAAACAAACGTCCAAATTACGGTAAGTTGCGCATAATGTTTCTTTGGTTTTTGTGTAATATTTGACTTCTCCCGGGCCGCGCACCTGGAGTTTGGCTTTGTGTCTATGTGGTTGTTGTTGTTTGTGTCGGCGTGTAAACAAACAAACAAACAAACAAACAAACGGCGTGTATGACGCATAAACGACCAAGCAACCGTCAGGTGTCACATTAAAATAGCGTTATTTCTGAAATTTCGAGACAACCAAAACAAAACAGGCAGACTTTTTTTTTTCTTTCTTTCAGAAGTTAGCCCGCAAGCTAGCTGGTTTGTTGGAGCAGCGCTTTGTATGCTTTACGGCGCGTGCAGTACTTTAAGCGTGTTCGCTGTAAAAGTTTTGGGAATAAAGCTCGCGTGCACTCCCGCTCCATCAGCTCCATGACGCCGAGATCATCTTCAGCACAGCGTTTTTCCCCACGTGCTCAACTCGAGCCGGAGTCAGGGCTGAGGAGCGCACTCATCTTTCTGTCCGCTTTAGCATGGATTTCAGCTCGGGTGCTACTTTTAGTCCAAATTTTGCTGAGCAAGCTGTCTGTCCAAAAACCTGTGTGTGTGTGTAAACTGCATGAGTCCCGAAACTTCTTGTGACATGCCGAAAGTCTCTCAATCATCAGCTTTTCGACATGACTGTGCTGAGAAAGTTCACTGGCTTCTAGCGGACTAAATAGTGTGGAGGAATAGTACAGCGCCTGAGGTTTCGGACGGAGCCCGGATTTATCTCCTCTCTCTCTCACACACACACACACACACACACTCACACGATGTCACTTCTTCTTTTAACAGTTAATTTACGATTTATTATTATTTTTTATTCCACATTTGTGTTACTTATAATAGTCGTGTTTGTAGCACGTGGTAGGCGCAGCGTTAAAAGACAGCTGTTTTATTACATGAAAAAAATATATTTTATATTTATCTTTTACATTGAAGCAAATATATACTTGATTTTGTGTATGTATATATATATATATATATATATATATATATATAACCTGTGTATAATATATTAATATATAATATTATTTAATATAATATTTCCTTTTCTACTCTGTGGTTGTTTTAGATTGGATTAAAATGTTGTTTGAAATGAGCAATTATTTTTAATATATCTTAAATCTAATAAATCCACTTATTTAAAAAAAATCTCTCAGACTGGTGCAAGCGTAGTGCTTAGGATTATTAGTCATTGTCTTAAAGCAGAAAGGGAAGAAAAGTAAGAAATAGAAAAGGATGGGAGGGGAGAGAAACCCTTTTTTTTGGTCGGAGAAGTAAACAGGCTTCAGCGGGCGAACCTTGACAACCCAGATTAAGGAAAACACAGAAGATCAAACATTGCTGCTGCGGCCGTTGTCATGAGTTTCTAGTGAAAGAATGGAGAGCGATAGCGAGAAAGAGTATTTGAACAGGCACTGGGGTTTGTGTGCTCACTTATGCAGAAACAGACCTTGGCAAACTCTGCCTGACCCAGGTTTTGAAGTGTTGGACTGAACTTTTCTTTCCTTCTTCTTTTCAGCCTTTTGCAAATAGCTGCAGAATGTTTTCACTTGTAGATTCGCCAGACTCGGAGTTCAGAATGTTTTCAGCGTGTTAAATATTTCAAAAGCAGCGAGCAGTAGATATTGATGTTGTATTTAGTGCAGCAAGGACTTAACTAATCTAAATCAGAGGCTAAATCCAGGCCTGTATGTTAAAGATGGACTGCGTAAGTGATGATACGTTCAGAGAGATTATTGTGCAGCTCCTGTCTATAGTTATGTGTGTGTGTGGACTGTGGACAGTCACTGGATGATATCAGGCTTGAACACATGTGTCCTCATCCTTCCATGGATCCTGCATCAGGTGACAAATTAAAGGAAAAAAAAGTGAATTAGTAAGGCTTTAAGCCGACACAAGTACAGCTTCTGTGCAGCTTCAGCGTACACTACTGACAACTGATATTCCATCAGTCAGTGTTCTGGCTGATGATCATTAGTATCACATTAAATTCTCCCATAGGTGTTCAGTCGTGTGATCTGGTGACTCCATCACATGTCCTGTGGTAGAGAACGTTGCTGTCCTGGAAGTGACCACTCCCGCCATCATAGGATAAAAGTGGACAGAATGACTATTGAGCAAGCCAGGAGTTCACAATTTTTTGTAGGCAGAGACAGTTTTAATTCTAAAATAAATTAACAGATTTATTTCAAAGGCATGAATTGACATGGTTTTGACATATTTAGATGTGTTCAGTAGTACTTTAAGCTTTGTTGAGCTTTGTTTTCCTGATCGTTCTACCGACACCTCAGATCCAAGATTTTTATAGATTTTGAGTTATCGAGGTTTGGATTAAATCCATTCAATACAAATGACCAGTCGAAAGGCTAATAACTTCAGTATAAGATCGAAATAACAAAAATGTACTAAAACCTTTTGTGATTTCCAGTGCTGTATCTAAATAAAAATCAAATCAAATCACAGAGCTCACTGACAACCAGTGCCATAGGCCAGCAGTTTTTCCTTTAAATTGTCACCCAGCTGTGTGTGCATATGTTTAATCTCTACTCTTAAATAATATTTGTGGTAGTTATGAATGACACAAGGAGTCCAGTTTCCAGTGCTTATCTTTTTATTTATGTTTTTTAAAATCAAAACCAAGGGCAGCATATTTTTCCTTCTCCCTAATCACTCTTTGCCAGCTTCTCTGCTCTGTCCGATATCCTGATACGTGAGCTGTGGCTCATCCTCAGCGTATCGCTATTGGAGTGCCGAGCCTGACTGATTGGATTAGAGGTTGGAATGGTGCGATTATTCCAGGTGCCTTTGTGCCAGCTGCGGAGCTGACAGCTGAGCTGGGATCAGAGTGCTGGATCAGTTTCCTCCCATTCCTGCCCTCTGGGGTCACCAGGTTCTTACATGAAGCCTGCCCTTCCTTTCCAGGAATTTCCATCATCTTTTGTCTAGTGCTTACTAAAAATGCTCATAGACTGGCACATCATACTGGCAAGGTTTCTGGGCACTCTCTATTTTATTCGAAAGTGCTGTTGACATTTTCTCAGTGGTTTGGTTTCGACTGGTCAGGAAAGAGCCTATAAAACTTAAATGTCGAGCCTCTTTAGCTCGTGAGAGTTCAACAGTTTAAAACACAGATTAACTTATTATTATATGGAGATTTGTTAAATATAACCTATAGTCCTACGTCTCATCCCGTTACACCTTTGTTACATCTGTGCGGAATCCTCCTCACATTTTCCTTTTCGGAGTGATGTGGAGTCAGAGCCCCACCCAGACAAGAGGTTTAACAAGGCAAGACTTGGCTGCTCCATCATCCCATGGTGCAGGAAAACTTGCTCTGCTTTGATCATGAAATGTTCTGAGATTCGCTCTTGAAATAGCACCATGGCAGTGGATGTAATAAGATGTCAGCACTGAGATCTGAGCTCCTGAGCTTTCTCTAGCTCTCTGAGCGAGTGCTCGAGACAGCATGACAAACACGTTAATGTTGACTAGGTGATTAAGGTGCTTTTGGTCTACGTCTTTAGAGTTGCTTAGCGTTTGCTGTAGTGGATGTGTGAAAAGCAAAGGTACCTTCTGAGGAAGACGTGTTTTGTTTTTCCTCACACCCTCCATAGTAATGTGTCCACGATTATAACACGGTTAATTAGTAAACCAGTTCGTACGAATGACCTTATGTTAATTACTATTTCATACACAAGATGTTTATTTTCCCTGCAACTCAATCTTAGCTGGATTCAAAGGATTCTTATCTGAAGGAGCTTTTCTTTCATCTTCTTTTTTTTTGTTTATATGATATTAGGTGTCATACATAAAACAGGTCTGCACAGTTTTGAACCCTGTTGAAATTGGGAAATTCTTAATTGACTAGCTGTTGCTTGTTTATTTGATAAACGTATGCTCCTGTCAGAGGAATTGTAATAAACAAGCTGTAATTAGTGTATACATGCTCCTCTCGCAGGTTTACCCTGCTTCCTTTTTTTTTTTTTTTTTTTTTTGCTACATCACCTCAGCTGAAAGTAAGCTAATGACTAAATTAATCACGAAACTAATTGGCTTTGGCACCAAGCTTTTGAGGGAAGGGATTGTATGAAGGGTGCTTAGTGCAGATTTGGGCCACAGCCCGTACGGTGCTTACAGGGTCTCTAGGGACCCACGCAGGGCAATGCACACAGAGTGTGGAAACAGTTTTGTTTCTGTTCTGCCTGTAATAGCGCCAGGGCCGTCCAGGTGGTCCGGGTCTTCACCACTCACCAGCTGACTCAAAACGGTTCATTCTGTTTATTATGGTGCCATGACAACTCCACATTCAGGCAAAAAAATGTACCTGGGGATTGCATAATTATTTACATGTTTTAATACAGTAAGATTGCTCACTATTCCAGATGTTTATATCCTGCTCTTTGATAAAACTGAATGAATGGCTGTGGTGAGCTCATGCACGGCTTATTACTTTTGCTGTACACTAAAGATATTTCAGTTTGAGTTTAGGAAGATGAATATGAGGCAAAAGTTTAGAAATTTAGATTTTTATTTTCTGCTATTTAAATCTAGATATGCCAAACAACTTAGAACGTGGCAGCTTTGGTGGAAGACCACCCAGTGAGGTGAGCAAAAGTGTAGGAACGGATAATCATACAGTAAATAAAGCTTAATATTTGGTTGCATATCACTGCATCCGCAATACATGCATCAAGCCTGCGTCCCTCTGACAAGACCGAATTGTTGCATTTGTCTTTTGTGATGCTGTTCCATGTTTGTACCATGGCTCCTTATAGTTGTTGCTTGTGTTAGGACGTTTCTCCCTTCGCTCTCCTCTTCAGGAGGCTGATCAACTGTGTTAAGGTCTGGTGATTTGACTTGGCCAGTCTAACACCTTCCACATTTCCCCCCGTTGAAGTCTTTTGTTGAGTTGGCAGTCTGCTTCCACCATCACAAGTTACGTCAATAACGAATAGTGAACCTGTTCCAGAAACAGCCATCCAAGCCCCAACGCATGACACTACCGCTATTGGAGGGTTTGGATCATGTTCAGATCCTTTCTTTCTTTTGGATCATGAGCAGATCTTTTAAACAAATCGAGTCTTCACAGGTGAAACCCTGGGTTTAGACCAAAAGTAGACACTCAAAGCTGTTAATGAATTGTTTAAACAAGCACACTTGGGCAACAAGTCAGTTGTATGTGCCAATATTTTTGATTACTGGAAACAAAACAAGCCACGTTCTAAGTTGTTTAACGTGTCTAGATGTAAATATCAGGAAATGAAAGCTGAAAATCTGAGCTGTTGTCTCATATTCACCTTTTGATCTCAAACCCAAATGTCTTCAGTGTATAGCAGTTGAATTGGTCTTGTGGTTCCAACACTTTCAGAGGAGACTGCATTATATTTGCCTTTCTTTTTCGGTACAATGGTAGACCATTTTTCATCTTACATTTTTATTTATCTTTGTTGTAGTGAATTTAAATAATTGGACTCACTTTTCATGTTTTTAACAGCTAAAAAAAGTCTCTAAAATCCTGTTGCCTGACCTAGGCCTAAAGCTGTTGATTGTTTAATAAACTCTGTATTGTAGGCAGAAAAACATGTATATTAAGGATCTGTAAGGCCAGTGAGTGACCAGGCAACATGGTATATACTTCCATAAAATGCTAAAATATATACTCTGATATTCTGATTGTGTACAAATACAGTGTTTAATAGCCGTGTTTAAGAAGTTAAAAAGGAGTCAATATTTTGGTTGATTTAATGTTGAATTGAGTTAAGATAACAATTTTGAAAGCATTTGTGTAATGGCAATTGTTTATCATGGAAATTATCATTTTAGCATTTTTAAGACTGTACTGTGCTACTTGCATCTTGTTGAAGCAAAGTTTGTGTTTCTCTGTCTACAGTGGTGTTTAGCCCTCTGGCCCCTTCAGTACAAATGAAAATTGACTTAATATGAGATGCTTGATTAGCACAATTAGCTCTCATTAAACAATGAATCTGGGATTCAATCAGGCTTAATTGCATGCACAAGTGCAGGAAGCGCTCCCCAAGCTCATGAAGTGACATTAGAAAGTGATTCAATCTTTGTTCTATTGTAATAGGAATATATTGGCTATTTCAGAGTCTGCTGGCAGAGGCTTTGGAAGAAGCGGTCCATCTTGATCTTCTCCACTTGCGCCTGAAGGCCCCTTTTCTGACAGGTAAGCAGGTTGTGCATCATCTCTGCTGGCCACAGCACCCAGTTCTCATTTTGATAAGTGAGTTCATGACATGGGCTCTGCATTTCACAGGTGCCTTTTCTCCCATTGTCTGGTACTACATTACAGGAGAATGACTCAAAACACACAAGCAATGCCACTCTCCTGAGATGAAAATGGAAAATTTTAGGGGAGCCAAATGTAAACACCATTGGTGTATATGAAAGAGGTTCTAAAACGGACACGGAACCTGGAGGAATTGCATTGTGCAGGAATTGGCATGGAGTCACAATTTCACACTATTTAGGGTGTGTTTGGCTGGTGCCTGTTTAATTGCCCTGCCCAAACCTTGATGTTCTCATTTCTACACTGAATGCTACATGATCAACAAGCAAACGCACCTTTGCTGAATGCCACACAATGATTAAATAGGGCGTGGCATCGTAATTATAATAGTCCTTACTTGTTTGTGTAGTAGTTCAGTCATGTTAGGTGTCTGTGTTGTTCTGGAGTAAATAAATCAAGGCTTGTTAAAACGGGCTTGGAAAACATGTGTTTTAAGCCTTGGCCTTCCATTTTATCAGTACTGTGACCCACACAGCGTACAATTTGGCTGACGGCAGCAACCAGCAGCTGAAGTAACCAAATTATATAGTCATGGCTTTTTAATGGCCACATCGGTAAATGGGTGTTAAGTAAATGATGCAATTTATTCTCCATCCATATCCTCCACCCTGCTTCATGGCAGGGCTGCCGCGGGACTTGTGCCAGCATTAAATAAGTGCACCCAGATGGCACTCGCCTGATGCCCACTTGGTTACGAAGTACTTCTATGGGAATAACTCTACCACCAACAAGTGATGGGGCAACTGATTGCCTGTTGCTCAGTCCTTGGTTAGTGTACACAAATCTGCTAATATTTTGCCATGTATGTGTGTATGTGCATATATTCATACATATTTTCTCTAAAAAAAATTAATTATGCTTTCTCACAGACTTCTTTTGTTTTCCTACAGAAATGCAAGTGTACCGACAAACGTGTTCTTTTGGTGCGCAGTTTTGATTCAGTCAGGCACAAAATTGTGTATGTACATGAAATTACATTGCTGTTGTGCAAATTTATTCTTTCTTTGTTTGGAAATAAGGATGCACACGTTGAAGCTACACCACTGCATGCTTATTGCCAGTGGAAGTAATAGCTAAGGCCAAGATAGTTTTGGTTAACGATTTAGGATTTGTTCGTTTTGTTAGGCAAGCTAAAGCTGGTGCAGTGGGTAGCATAGCTGTCTTGCCAGCTTGCAGTGCCATGGTCGCTCATGTTACTGTCTGCACATGTTCTCCCCATACCTGCTCAGGTTTACTCCAGGTTCTCTAGTTTTCTCCCAGCTTCTGAAATCTCTGTGTGCATGTGAGAGTATGTTGCTCTGTAACGGATGGACTTCCCATAACGTTGTATTTCTCAGACCCAACGCAACCCTGATTAGTATAATGCAGGTCCTGAAACTGAGGGAGTGTTAACTAAGCTAGACAACGGTTTGACCGCACACTGCCGTTGTATATGCTCTAGATAGCATAGCATCATCTAAGTCAGGGGTGTAGCTTCTGCTCAGTTGAAATGAAAACCTGCACCCACACCGGCCCTTTGCGGGTAAGATTGGATACCCCTGATCTAAGTGTTGTCTATTTCCCAGAACAAATGTGATGGCAATAGTCACACCAGTGACCTACGTTAATAAATGTAAACGAGTAATGTTACACCTGTGTATTAAAGAATGTAGAGGCTGTTAGCTACTCAATTAATACATTTAACTACCATTAAACTGTTACTGTCAAAACATTTAATAGAGAGCTACATTTCTTTATTCAGGAGCTTCTCAGAACATTTTGTTTAAACAGATCTAAAGATAAGCATCTTACTGGTAAAACTGTGCACTTTAATGTCAGTGTTGTATGAGCAGAAATGCTACAGTGCAGATGCCCACAGTGTGAAAAAAACAAATCTAAAAAGAGATCTCCTTGTTATTTCTATAGTTTCTCCTAGACTGCTGTGAGATCAGACGGAAATAAAAGGGAGTTTTCTCCTGTCTCTCAACTTTTTCTGCTGACACAAAACACCCCAGTAATCTCATGTTTCCTCTTCACTTTCAACAGAGATCTCAACAACATCTCGCGCTGTTCTCATATCTGCCCTTCAGATTCATGTCGGCATATTAGTTTACTACAAGCATGCTTATGTTTACTTGGGGAGATATACAGATATTCTGCAGTGTCTCTGTAGTGTAGTCTGTCTGAAGACTTGTAGTGTATTTCCAAAATGCTAGCATTTATAAGTATACTAGGTTACATATTCCAACTATTTCTTTTGTTGTAAATATATAAACTTATTAAATGTTATCATATGGATTTAAAGAGTTGTTGAGTCCGCTGAACACTGAAATCTACGTATTTATTGTCAGCATTCAATTATTTATGTTTTGTGTGAGCAAGATTTAATAATAATTAATAAATTGTAATAACATTAACTTATCCAGCAGTTAAAACTGTATTTGGAGACGACATTGTGTGTGTTTGATCCTTGGATTTGACTCGTTTAATCTGAGAAATATCATTTTTTTTCGCCCACATTCTATTTCTCCTTGGGAAGTTAAGTGACAAAGTTGGTATGTAAATGAACCATAGGTGAGAATCCCCGTTAAATCTCCTGAGATAGCAAAGAGAAACCTTTAAGCAAAGCATTCTCAACTGGGTGCGAACCTTTTAGCCTCGTGTTACCAAAAATATTTATGGTTCATATTAAGCCATTTATCTCGATCAGTAAGTATCACGATCATATGTTTTGGTGTCAAATTCACCACTTAGAAGATAAAGATTCGAGGCTAAGGAGACTATTTTAAGTGTTTCAATATCAATCTGAAGAAAAAACAAACGCTTACAACATCGTTTCATGCCAAATCATCATTTTAATGTGTGGAAATCCCACACTGTCAACATGCTAGATGAGAGTTACGTCACATCTGTAGTACTAGCAGTGAAATTTGCCAAAATCCTTAACATGTTCTGATGGGTAGAGGAGTATTGTTGAAGTGAAAGTCCAAGAGTGAGGAAGAGGAAATCAGCACCCAAGAGTCTATAGACAAGGAGATCAAATATAATCTAGAACATTGTGATGTTGGTGTGTACACATGCATTCTTAGGCTTGTGTGAAGCAAATCATGAGATGGAGTAGTCCAGCAAGTACTCAGAGAGATGTTTTTTCCTATTTCTACTTTTATTTTTTTTAAATTATTATTTCTTTTAGAATGGGGAGGTGTAGAAGGCAATCAGGGAACCTTGCTTTTTTTTCTATTTCTTTTCCCAAGCCTTCCACTCCCATCTCCACTCTTCTCTGTTAACTCTCTGTTACTCTTATTTTCTGTCTGTCTTTCTTTTTTTCTATTCTCCGTCCCTCTGTCTGCCTTCAGATTAAGTCCTTCACAAGGTTTGGTGAACTACGCCGGGTGCCCTATTTACCAGGACGCAGCTGCTAGACCAAGTTGCTCAGGTGGCACCTTGTAGGGATTTGTTTTATGTAACCAAGAAATGAGTAAACAGTCGTGTTCACAGATTTTATCTCTCACCGAGCGTGTTTATGTGGAGGTAAGAATATAAGTCTGCACTTTCGACAGCAGTAAGTGTAAATTCATTAATGAGTCAGAAAGTGAGAGTCCTTTAATGTGACATTTGTTTCCTGAAAAGGCAGATATTTGCAACCATTGTACAGGAAACATACACATTTCAGTTTTTGTTTCAACCATGTCATTTTGCTTAGAAAATATGTTGACACTGCATGTCATGACCCTTTGCTTTGAGTTATACATGGTGCATTAAAGCAGGACAGACGCATACAGCCTTTGTCGTCCAAAGCTAGTAGTGCTTTTGGGTGCTTAAATGACCCACAACAAAGTTTGAGGTGTTCATTTTGAGATATTTATATATTTTTTTGCTTGCCACTTTTTTTCCCCCTCTCTGCCCCGATCTGATGGAATGGACTCCACAAGACCTCTGAAGGTGTGCTGTGGTATCTGGCACCAAGATGTTAGCAGCAGATCCTTTAACTCCTTTAAGTCGAGAGGTTTATTTCTCATTAGAGCATACTACTGTTTCCTCCCTTTACAAAGACCGATTTGCATCTTGAAAATGTCTGTAGTGCATATATACATGCTTTTTGTTCATGTACTTAAATACACAGGAAATACATAGCAGACCAATGTGGACAATCTTAGAAATGTAGTCGGTGTGGTGTATTGTGATTGCGGTAATTGGGAGGTATGTCTGTATGGTTTGGTCTATGGTTTTGAAGTCATAATCAGTGAATCAAACATGAAGTTTTCCTGCTCTCAAAAAAAACATCTACCTGTGTTAATTGGATACACACAGTCTGTATCCCTGAAATACGCCTTGTATATCTCTGTATCACATTTAATTGTGTCACAGCTTGTAACCTGCCATGAAGTGTGTCAGATAAGAAACACTTGTTAACACGCACAGCATGAGAACAAAACAAGCTCACACTGAGATTAACTGCCATGTTAATTCCACAAAACATCCCTCCTGCTCACCTTGTGTTTGCTACTCGACGTTAGTACTTGACACTAATGTTCGTCACTGCCTCATCTGGAGAATAACCCTCTATCATGTTTTTTTGCCTTCCTAAAGTGCAAAGGAAGATGAATTTGGGCCATAAAGGCGGCCTATCACGAGGGTCTTTTATTCTAAATGGCTCTGGGAATTGGTATCGGCGAGGCTGCGGCATTCCCAGCGCCATCGTATTCAATCAAGTGTCCACTTAGCCGCGACCGCGAGTAATTGTCCCCGAGTGGGCCACACACTGACCTTTTAATGTCTGTGCTGACCCTGTAACCTTGTCTGCAGGTCTTAGGGAAGGCCTGTAAATCACACAGCTCTTCTCCAGCCTTTTTCCTCTGTACCAGCAGGTCAAGAGAAAGACTGTGTGTGTGTGTGTGTGTGTGTGTGTGTGTGGGTTGGGTGGGTGTATGTGCATTGGAAACACCACTTTTATAATTGGATTGTGTAGAAGAGGTCATTTGAGGGATGTTTTGTGAACTGGACTCCTCTTTACGTGGGCTGGGGTCCGTCTTGTGCATTTTATATTGGATGTCAGCTGATATGACGTGATTTATATTAAGTGGGCAGGATTGTTTCGTGAGGTTTGTACTGCTGTTTGGATTTTTGACCAGACTTTTTTTATGGCCAGATATACTGCCAGGCTGATGTTACAGAACGCTCTGTATTTCGCCAATTAAATGACCTGATTTTCAGTACTCTGAAATGTGAAAATCTAACCAAAAACAGGTTGTGAAGTGAACTGGGAATCGTTGATTATTAGATGTGAGAAATTCATTTATTTTATTGGATCGATCTAGATCTAATCCCATCGGAAAAGGGCAATTTTTTTTGCGCTCTAATTAAACACTTGTAGAACACCATGTATTTGTTTAACAAGTTCAGTTTTTTTTTGTTTGCTGAACATTTTTTTTGGTACGAGTTTAACTTTTTCAGAACAGTTCATTTTATGCCCAAAATGATTCATGGCATTCAACAAACTGCGTACACTTCTCAAAATAATTTAGTTCCACCAAAACAGTAAGCTCTTGTTACAAAAACATTAGCCTTAATCACCTCAGAAACATTACCTACTGGTGCCATTATTGCAGATCCACTATTTGACATAAATATATAAAAAAAGTAAACAATTATTTGTTCTGTAGCTTTACTCCTGTGATGACTTAATTATATATTTAGTTGGTCTACAACAGAAAAAAACATGAAGATATTGATCAAATCAAATTATATTGGATTTCTTTATCATCTAGGATCAAATATAGTGAAATTTTATCTCGATATCAATTGTCATAATTTTGTGGTTTTGATCGTTGTCCAATATAAGTATGTCTAGTGTCACAGTTCTGTAATTTGCAGATGTCACTCAGTGAGATGTGAATGAGCAGAGTTTGGAAATTGTACTACTGTAACCAAGCAAGGAAAATTTTGTTCACTGTTTTGTTTTGGCTCAAATAGAGCATTGTGCTAAATGTGTGAAGCAGTTCGAAGAACTGGTGAAACACTGCAGTCACTTTAGGATCTAAAAGTTTTGTTTCCTTATTCGGTTGCAGTTCTGTATTATCAAATTTGATCTGCACATCACATCATGACTGGTGATAAGTCATCATCTGATGTGTAAACGTTTTCCCCTCCAAGTCAGCTGATGACTATTTATTTCTTTGAAAAATGGACAAGGATGGCAATTTAGGTAAAGCCGTCAGGGTAAGACAACATAATTAGCAAGATGAGCGATTCTGCACCGCAGCAACTGCTATGCAAAAAGCAGCACAGTGCTGAGTGAACTGGGTCTCTGGAACGTGGGCTTTGCCTGGAACTCTTTTTTTTTTTTTTTTTTTTTTTTTTCTCTTCGTTGCTTTAAAGGTTATTTTGTTTTCCTCTTAGGACTGCAGAGTTTATGTGATGATTAGAAATCACGTAATTACCAGTACTACTGTTGTTGTGGTCTTTGTCTCAGAGATTCTGAGAAAGGTTTGCAAATGTTTTATTAAAATCCTTTAAAAAAGTCCTGATGTAATTCAGGAAAAAAAAAAAGAAATACACTTCTACAGCTTTATCAAAGAAATGTGGAAATTTAAGTTTATTTTAGTACACTGCAAGAAATATAATTAATGTGGAGAATTGTGTTTGTATTGTGTATGTTTTGTGTATTGTCATGCAGCCCTGCTCTGTGTGTGTGTGTTTATATTTTTGTAAGAACCCAATATTTAAAAGTTTTGTGATATGAAACAAGAAAAAAATATTTCACTAAACTATATTTATTTATTAGATTTAATTGGATATTGTATTATTTATTATTAAAAGTTAGATATTTTTATGTGTGATATTTTATAAAAAATTGTGTGTGTGTACAAGATATTGGAGCAAAAAGCTTTCTTTTGGCTGATTCTGAATGGATTTGCTCTACACTGTGCTCTTTTCTCATCTTTAGCACACATTATCAATACCTGTTCAGATCAGTTTTTGCTTTCTAAACCATTTTTTCCTCCCTCACCTCCACCCCATCCCTTTGCCATTTTTTATTGATTTATTTATTTATTTTTTGCTATTTATCTCTTCATCTACACCCCCCCCCCCACTGTCTACTACATACATAACTCGTGTAATGTCGGAGTCATAAATATCAGAGGAGCCCACATTCTGCATTTTTTCCCCTGCTATAATGAGAGGAACGCAGCTATAATCAGACGGCTCTTTTCTAGAGCAGGGGATGGGTTTAATGGACATGACAGGGAACTGTTCTCTGCTCTCAAGTGGAGTCCTTTTTGTAGCAGTGTTTTTTTGAGGTTGATGGGTACAGATTATTTTTTACTTTATTTTGGATTTGCGAAATAGTATTTTTACAGCAGACAGTTTGAAAAAGCTGTGGTGGGACCTATAATGTAATAAGAACCTGTGGGTGTATGATCCTATGATCTTAGTCCATCAAAACACAGATCGGCTTAATGAATGGCTACTGCAGTCGTATTCTTCATCGCTCACTTTCTCATCTCCCTCATCCCGCCTTTTAATAGGCGCACTTTACAAAACGCTGACCACAGACAGGGGCATTTTATTATGCAAATCTGGCCAAGTGATGGGCTATGCAGATTTGTCAAGACTCCGTGTCACTTTCTTAACCCACCCGGTGACGTTCCGAAGAATTCTGACTGGCAGTTTGTAGACACAGCGTTTAAAGTTATGAGTTGGCCTGCGAGGCCTTGACATTTGTTGTCGTAACTGTGGTGTGTGTTTTGTCTGATTATTGGGTGGATAAATATTTCTAAAGTCTAAAGTGCTTGCTTTTAGTAGAATGTTGACAAGTGTTAAGATGCATTTAGGTCGTTCTGAGAACTTCTGGAATTAGTTTGTCACAGTTCAAATCAACGTTTGTGGTTTGATTTCATCACGTTTTTGTGTTTTTTTCCTCACTGTTTGAGTCAAGCATGTTTATGTGGGTTGTGTAAATTGAAGGGACGCTCCCCACCTTTATAACATGGTATCTGTTCCTGTTTGTAATTTGCTGATGTTAATTTGCATCTCTCTCTCTCTCTCTCTCTCTCTCTCTCTCTCTCTCTCTCTCTCTCTCTCTATCTATCTATCTCTCTCTCTATCGTTCTCTCTATCGTTCTCTCTTTCGTTCTCTCTCTCTTTTTTTTCTCTCTCTCTCTACACTCTATATTTCAGCTCTTTGATGTTCAACCCCTCACAGTGCTGTGGTGAATTTTGATTGGAAGAATGGAATGTCAGACTTTTCAAAACATCTGATGAAGGTATTTCAACATTTGACCTTTTCATGAAGAGATATGGATATTTAAGTGACCGAACAATTAACACAGTAGAAACATGCAAATTTTTGCTAATTAATAAAAATCTTCACTTGACCTATATTTAAAGTTAGCGTGTCTCTACGTCTATTTGTGTAGCATTTTTAGATCCTACAGCAATGTGTTTAGGAATGTGTCGAATGTTGGCGCATTACATTTAATAGATTTAAATGGCTGGTGTAGCTGTTTGAGAACAGGTTTAATTGCCCCATGTTACATTCCAGCAGGGTGACTTGAACATAGTTCTCGTAATATAATTAAAAATGCATGTTATTAGGAATGAACTGCCTTTTGTCGAAGATGCCAAACCAAAGCTGTCACTTCAGCCCCCCCCCCCTTTTTTTTTTTTTGCATCTCCCTCATTTTCCCACTGTGTGTGTGTGTGTGTGTGAGAGAGAGAGGGAAAATTTTTGTGTAATTTTTCTGTGCAGCTTTGGCTCAGTGCTACCAAAGCAACACACACACACACACACACAGCCAACAGAGAAGCGACAGTGACATTTGCGCTGAGGTAATGGAATCCATGGGCAATTAAATTCCAGACCTTAAATTCAAGAATCTGTCTGCACTCTCTCCATACTCATCCCTCCATCTCTTGCCAGTGATCTCCATAAAAGTGTTTGGTTTTAGTGCATTTCTACAAAAACCTTTTTTTTTTTTTTTTTTTACTTGAGTTTTGTAGACATGCTGAACTACAAAAATTGCAAAAATAATTGATTGCTTTACTCTTCATAATACTATATATATATATATACACTATATTGCCAAAAGTATTCGCTCACCTGCCTTGACTCGCATATGAACTTAAGTGACATCCCATTCCTAATCCATAGGGTTCAATATGACGTCGGTCCACCCTTTGCAGCTATAACAGCTTCAACTCTTCTGGGAAGGCTGTCCACAAGGTTTAGGAGTGTGTTTATGGGAATTTTTGACCATTCTTCCAGAAGCGCATTTGTGAGGTCACACACTGATGTTGGACGAGAAGGCCTGGCTCTCAGTCTGGCTCTAATTCATCCCAAAGGTGTTCTATCGGGTTGAGGTCAGGACTCTGTGCAGGCCAGTCAAGTTCATCCACACCAGACTCTGTCATCCATGTCTTTATGGACCTTGCTTTGTGCACTGGTACACAGTCATGTTGGAAGAGGAAGGGGCCAGCTCCAAACTGTTCCCACAAAGTTGGGAGCATGGAATTGTCCAAAATGTCTTGGTATGCTGAAGCATTCAGAGTTCCTTTCGCTGGAACTAAGGGGCCAAGCCCAGCTCCTGAAAAACAACCCCACACCATAATCCCCCCTCCACCAAACTTTACACTTGGCACAATGCAGTCAGACAAGTACCGTTCTCCTGGCAACCGCCAAACCCAGACTCGTCCATCAGATTGCCAGATGGAGAAGCGCGATTCGTCACTCCAGAGAACGCGTCTCCACTGCTCTAGAGTCCAGTGGCGGCGTGCTTTACACCACTGCATCCGACGCTTTGCATTGCACTTGGTGATGTATGGCTTGGATGCAGCTGCTCGGCCATGGAAACCCATTCCATGAAGCTCTCTGCGCACTGTTCTTGAGCTAATCTGAAGGCCACATGAAGTTTGGAGGTCTGTAGCGATTGCCTCTGCAGAAAGTTGGCGCACTATGTAGTAGTACTCTTCGCACTATGCGCCTCAGCATCCGCTGACCCTGCTCCGTCAGTTTACGTGGCCTACCACTTCGTGGCTGAGTTGCTGTCGTTCCCAAACACTTCCACGTTCTTATAATACAGCTGACAGTTGACTGTGGAATATTTAGGAGCAAGGAAATTTCACGACTGGATTTGTTGCACAGGTGGCATCCTATCACAGTTCCACGCTGGAATTCACTGAGCTCCTGAGAGCGACCCATTCTTTCACAAATGTTTGTAAAAACAGTCTGCATGCCTAGGTGCTTGATTTTATACACCTGTGGCCATGGAAGTGATTGGAACACCTGATTCTGATTATTTGGATGGGTGAGCGAATACTTTTGGCAATATAGTGTATATATATATATATATATATATATATATATATATATATATATATATATATATATATATATATATATATATATATATAAGAATAAATTTTCAAATGAGAAATTTGTTGGAACTGGTCTGCCTTAATGTTGCTTTAATGATTTGAAGGTGACTTGCTGTTTGGTGGGAACCGCAGGTGACCTCGACTCGTGATAGCAAAGGATAGAGGAAGGAGAGGATAGCAGGAGAGAGGAGAGGAATGGTATATTCGCTGGTTGCAGCAGTGGCCACTACAATTAACGCCTCACTTGCAGGCTTGTGGTGGGCAGTGGCATGAATCATTGATCTGTGCCAATGAGGAGGAGCCAAGCGCTTTATCCCCTTTCTCTCCCTCTCACACATGCTCTCTCTCTGTTTCAAGTGCTGATGATGCATTTGGCCAACGGTTATGCTCCAGGCTCCTCTTTCTCACTATTTCATATCTTGCATAAAGGATCTTTGCACATATCAGAGGCTGAACTGGAATCACCGAGAAATCAGGGCTGTGTAGTCCCTTAAACGTGGAAAGGAAGGGTGTCACACATCCGCTAGATTAAATGAGTAAAACGAAACAAAGGCCTAAGCTAAGAAGGACCGGCTGATGGTCCACATTAATTTTCCATAACCGAATCCTTTCAGATTTGCCAATATTTATGTCTTAGCTTTTATGGCTTCTGACCCTTTGCTCAAAGAGACAACTGAAAACTACACTTTTCAGATATTGTAAGTACATCTGAATGGATCTGAATATAAATCTACATCTGGATTCTGCTTTGGGATGATGTCTGTTGTTGAAAGTGCTCTACAAATAAATCAGGAGAACAGCCGATTCACTGAAGGGGAAAGGACGCAGGATGTGAAAGATGCATTTGTTTTCGCTGTGTGCCGACTTGATTTAGATGGCTTGACTTGATTTGTGAATCTCTGAAAATTTGTGAGTCTGTCTGCAGAAAAAATACACTGGTGGGACTGTGGTCTTTTGGTGGTTAAAAAAAAAAAAAAAGAAAAGTTTTACGCTTACATTCTCTCCCAAATTACGCTATGAGAACCAACATTCTGTTGATCTGTGAAACTTAGTCGTGTCACGTGATCAGTTACTTCTGGATCAGTACATTTGTAGACAGTTTATTAGCTTATAAAATAAAAGACTGAAGACTGGATAGGTTTTAGTGTTCATTTGCTAACAGCAACAAGTAAGCTTATACACTAATAAATCTTTGTTTATAAATAGATAGGTTTCTGCAGTTTTATCATTTAATCTTTGGCATGTCTTCGTGTTACTGGTTTCTTCCTGAGCATAAAATGCTACACAGACTTAGCGATTTGCAAATTCTGGCTGTTTCGTAAGAGTTGAATGTATCAGATGAAATGTATGTAACGTCCTCACTCCTGTATGCGTGTGAGCTTTAATTACACAATACCTGTGTGTATGAGGGTGATTGTACTCAGCGAGTAATAGCTTGTAAAATAAGGTCAATTTGGGTGCTAAGCTAAAACGTAGTGCACTGAAAAAATAAAGCCAGGTAAACCATCTCAGTGACGTCAAGTTGTCAGAATTTGACCTGTGTGTCTAACCATGCCAGCAGTGCTACCTATTCCCACCCTACTCCATGGGTACGGTTCTTTCGGTTCCCATGTGATGGAAAGGTGTCACTGGCTTTCGATGTGAATTTCATGCTCACGCCTTGTCTGTCTTTGACAAAACAAGCAAGTTGATCTAATTTTGTAATTGTCTATGCTCAGAAATGCTGCATGGTCTTGAAGCACTTTGAGCATGTTGAATCCTTTAGCTGCTTGTTCATGCCATGAATTAACTGGAGGCCTGCAGTTGACATCTAACTAGCCTTGGGATTGAAACGTGTGTATTTTGCCCTTTTCTTAGCGCCAGCTCACGTGCTGTTTGGTACACAGATTGCTATGCAGGCTTACAGTCGTTTGAGTGGAAACGTAACACTCACTTAGCCACAGTTTAACACACAGCCTACTGCGCCACTCCATATACCATCAGATCACTAACCTGACCGAGCCTCTCCTTCAGCACCCGATCCACAACACACGCCAGTCAAGTGCTCCTGACTTCATCAGTCAGCTCTTCGTTAAAATGTTGTTTTTCCTTCATTTCCACATCTCAAACTCCTCAGTAATTAATTACTGCAGCGTGCTAATTCATTTTGTTTTAAGAAAACGGGACTCCTGTGTTTCTAGATGTATATAGGATATTCACCATGCACATGATTTCATTTAATTTACTAGTTATAGCATCTCTAAAATAAATTAAAATATTAAAAGGATAGCCACTTTGAGGCCAGAACAGGGAGAGTTTATTATTTTTATTGCGGCCTTCCTACTACAGCACACATTCAGATCGCCAGTACCTACATGAATGTGTGCCAGAAACATTGCACGTTAAATGAAAGTTACATTATGCGAATACGTCTTAATAAAACGCCGCTAGTTTCAATTGCTTGTTAGTTTCTATGAAATATTAATAGTCATAAAAATCTGCAGCCGCCCCTAACTGCGGCTTCCTGTTTCGGTGACGTTGGGCCGATGTTGCAAAGAGAATGGTCTCGGGAAAAGAACACGGGGCCTGGATGAGGTCCTGGACAGCTGTCCGTGTGTGTGTGTGCGTGTGCTTATGTGTGTTTGTGTGTGTGCGTAGGAGGAAACAACAAAGAAACTTGCAGTGAACAGCAAATTAATACTGGTGTTTCCACACACACACACACGCACGCACTTTCCTGTTTAGACTTAAAGGTGATTGTGGGGACCTGGAAGTGGCAGATGACGGAAGTGGAGAGAGTAGTTAGAAAGAGAGAAAAAAAGTATTTATTTACAGTGAAATTTCACACAGGATGCCACCCCACACACCCCTCTGTTTTCCCATGCTGCAGGTTTTATTGGGTATAACTCTGTGTGTGTGTGTGTTGAAGTTCAGGGTGCTGGCCTGTATTGTGGTACAGGTCTGGGTCTGGGCAGGACCTGCCAGCGGTCACTCAACGGTGCTTCCTGCCTGAACAACAGGGAAGAGGGAGCCAGGTTAGTGCAGGTCACAGAGATTTGGGAGTGGAGTGGAAACAGGGCAGAGAGACAGAAGTGGCTTGTGGGTGTGGGTGCAGGCGCGTCTCAGCCTGTGGGTGGACGTATATCCTGATTTCATGTGGAAGCCATGTTGCAGTCAAACTGATTTAGACAGTGAATTTTGCTCATGCTTCACTGTTCCTTTTCTAATCTGATCACGGCTAGCCGGCATTTTGAATTACAGCAGACATTCTGGCACATTTGTACTGTAATAGCCTAAATCCTGATCAAAAATAACTGCTATTTAATATAAAACTTTAATCATGCTAATGTGCCAAGAGCACAGTGTGTCCTCCCAAAGTTAAAAGGAAACCAGCGATATTAACGGCTGGTTAAATAATTAGTCATGACGATGCTTCTGTTCTTCTGCTGATAGAAACACACAAGCCACATGCGGGTGTAAAACGGTTGCGATTAACACTCTGTAATGTGTCACTGGCGAGCTTTGACATTTACTCATCTTTTGTGTAGTAGTTGGGAGTTTAATATTAGGACATTAAGTTAAACATTTATTTAGGACAAATTTGTCTCTTCCTACACAACCAGACATTTTGGGTTCCAGCTCAGATTTCCAGCATTGTTTCCCCTCTTTTACATCTGGAGACCCGCTGCACCTCCGGTGAGGTTACACGGTGCAACATCTGTCGTCACTGGTCAGAGCAAATAAGGGGAAATAACACTGCTCTGTTTAATACAATTGTTGCTCGAGTGCAAGTGCTGCAGAATGAACACTGTTCTCGAGAAATGAATCAGGATTGTTATTTTAATAAAGAATTTTTGTGCAGTAAATTTTGTGCAGTTAAACAGCAGAACTGCAGAGCTAATATTATGTCTGTATGATTTTTGGGAACTTGAATGTAGAAACAACTGGTGTTTGTGGAAGAAAAACATAATATGGCAATGCAGTAAATTAAAAATCAGCATTATATATTATATATCTGATATATTAGATATATTATATATCTGCTATACAGAATTTAGGATAATCAGCCCATGAGGTCTGTGTAGGCCAGTGAGTTTTATTAAAGCATTTAATTAAGGTGTTTATGTTCGCCTCCTGGTGGTCCAGCGGAAGGGTCCCGCTTTCTTATTGCTGCGTCCCGGGTTCGATTCCTGGGAGGGCGCCACCCCAGCCACTGAAGAGTTAACTCTCTGTGCCGGTCCCAAGCCCAGATAAAAATGGGAGGGTTCCAACAGGAAGGGCATCCGGCGGAAAACCTGTGCCAAATCGTGCGGATCGAACGATCGGCTACAAACAGCGGATCCTGCAAGTGTGTGCGGGACAAACGTTAGGACAAAAAAAAAAATTAAGGTGTTTATGTTCACACCTAAATTGAATAGGTAGAATCTTTTTAAATAGCATGTAAACATCTCCAAACATCATCCTAAACCTTTAGGACATTAGATTAGATCAATCCGACGCACACGTGTTCAACCTGCTTCATTCTCAGCAACTGCTCCGAGATCTAAAGACAGAGACAGCAGTGACTATAAAATCTGCTGTCCATGTGTGTATATAAGGTTAATGACTGTAATGAAGCTGAAGAAGGCAGTGAGACGTAGGCACTACTTTTTATTCATGGCTCACTTGTTGACACAGTAGCGATCATTTAACTTGAATCGCACGCAAAACCTCTTCTCTAACTGTTCAGACTTGTACAGATGGTTGGATTTAACACTGTGAAGATTTGACATTTGGGTCGATTTAAGAAGGCACCACTGTAATTAAGGATTTATTAACACTTCCATACTACCTAGATTTTGCTCTGCTTAAAAAAAAAAATAATGGCCCTGGTATAATATTTAGATGTTATTTTTTTTTCTTTGCTTGGTTTGAAGGTTTTTATTATCATATGTGTTAAGAAATACACTGTATTGAAAGTGTACTATATAGATATTTAAACAACTGTCACTGTACATTTTTGAGATTTATTCATGATTCCTTTTGTTAATTTTTTTAGCCTTTTTTTGTATGCATTAGGGTCCAAATCTGTGACCACTAGAGAAAAAAGCTTGTCAAGCATACTTTTTCAATTTAACAGCAACTTGTCTGAAAAATCTTCTAAAAATATAGACATGAGTTTCTTAGTATTCGGTTTGTTCCCCTTTTGCTTTAATGACTGCCATGGACTCCAGAAGCTTGTGCAAATCCTCATGATGCATTTTTGATCAAATCCATCAGAGTATCGTCTGAACACATGCACCAATAGAAGGGATTAGACTCGCGGAAAATCTGACCTTTTGTACAAAGCCGTTAACACGCTCAGTATCACACACTTGTGTACATTTGATAGCGAGCTAGAGATTGTGCAACATTTTCGATATTGAATAGTCAAGTAAAACATTTCCTTGTTTGGTTTTAGAATGTTGAGAATTCTTCCACCTTCTGTCTGTTTACAGTATAAACAAATGTCAATGTCTAATGTGGTTTCAGACTTTTGAACTTCAGTGAATATGTATATTTTTAAGGATTAAAACCTGACTCTAAGCAGCTGATATGATCTGTTTAATTTTTTGTATTTGTTTTCTATAAATAAAGTTAGAAACAAATCAAATGTAATTTTTAAAAGTAAAAATGCCTGTTTTATTATTAAGTGTTTTTTTTTAATGCAGCACTGCTGTATTGTTGGCAGTTAGAGAGTTCATGGTACAGTCATGCATACTGTGTATAATGTTATGCATGTTGTAGAATCTCTTTGATTATTGCTATCATATTCTGGTATCGACATATCACCTACTCCTAACTTTTACTACAGTGTAATGAATAGATTTAGTGGGAAAGTTTGTTCAACTGAAGCATTTCCGAGAGAGAGAGAGGGGGAGGCTTTTTTAATTTTTTTATTTTATTTTATTTATTTCTTAAATCTGCTTTCTGGGACCAGAAGCAAACTGTTTAATACAGATCTTTGACCCTGGACAGTCAAATATCGGCAAAGTACAGATGCAAGCAAAGCACACACACAACCACACACAGATCCTCCAGTTTTGATTCAGGAAAAGAAGCCCCTTGCTTGAGGAAATTATGCAGACCTGGCCTTAATAAAGGTCACTTATTTGTGAATATATAGTACTCTGACCCTGTTTCTCCATTGTTCAGTTTAAGTATCTTTCACACTCATTACATTTTGAGGTTTTTGTTTTTAAAACAAAACATGGTGTGATCATCGTGTCTGTATTTTATACTGGAAAAGAACAGGCTCCACTGATGAAGTGGTAAACTATATCAGTGCTGGGATTATAAAAACGACAGTCTGCAACTGAATTTCTTTCCTCCCCTCCTTTTAAAAATAATGTGAACAAGGCTGGGTAAAAGAGGCAGATAATATATGTGCCAGATTGATCATTGGCTCATGACCCCATTATCTCTCTCCATGTTAATTACAATGTGCTCAGCTTGCGTGTCAAAAGACGGATAATTGAGGAAGGTAAAAAGACGTGCCTGCCTTTATTTATGCTTTCGCTTTCAGCTTGCGGCAGCTCTTCTGCCCGTCTCTCCCCCACGCCTGCCGACACTCTGTCTCCCGCTTTTCCCGTTTTAGCTCCATTTATTTATCGTTCGGTAAAACTGTCACCGTGTGATCATCTTTTGCGGAGATATTATTCACTATCATCACCTTCATGCAGCTTTCATTTGGGGCCTGTAGCTCTCGGGTTACTGCCGCTCTGTCTGCGCTGCCAAGCATTAAGGTCTAGCAGCATCAGGCTCAGACAAATTCAGAGGAGTTTCCGGCGGTTCCCTCAGGGCGTCAAAAAAGCTAATTCTGGTTGCCTGGATCGATATGTGGGCAGGTCGGTGATACCACACTCTGCAGAGACTGCCGATTTCTTAAAGTGCCCTGCGATCCCGTGGTCTATCAGTAATTCAACCTGAGATGTGTAATTAAAATAAATGTGTGTGTATGTGTGTATATATGTGTATATATATATATATATATATATATATATATATATATATATATATATATATATATATATATATATATATAAAATGTGTGTGTGATATATTGCATGTTATATATTACACTTTTTTAATAGAAACTCGGGATAAATAGTTGTATCAGCTTTGATTCATGTTATCATCCATTGTGTAAGCCGGCCAACACGTGTGGGGGGAAGATGGCGCCTCAATGGCTAACCCCATGGGTATCAGAAGCACGATATTCAGAAAAAACGATAGAACGTCGGAGAGTTACGAGTAGGAAAGATTGAGTTCCCACCAAGCCCTGCGAAAAGACTTTGTCTCTCTACTGACCGTCACTTGCGGCCGTTCTGAAGTGCTGAGCAGCGAAACCCCCAAGAAGGGACTTTTCTCTCTTTGTTCTCCTTATCTCACAGCATGAGGTGTCGGAGGTAACATCAGAGCAGTCTTTCCTGTGGTTTAGTGAAGTAGTGTCTGTTAGTGCTGCAGTCCTGGGGCCGCATTTGCATCAAGAAAGCATGTGATCACCAGAGAAAGTACATGCTGTTTCAAAGCATGCACACGCACAAACAGGCACACACAGGCACATGCGTACACACGCACAAGTAACATTTTCTCTCCACCACTTCCTGTCCCTTGACCAGACAAAATAAGTTTATTGGAGCTAAAAAAAACACAACATGAAGAGAAAATACAACACAAGCAGGACTTCCCCAATACAAAAGTATTTGTACAGTTTTACACCTAAATAGTTGCTCCTTTGGAAGATAACTGTTGTCTACGAACATCACATCACAACTCTGTACATATTGAAATTTAGTTTGGCGAGTGAAAGAATAATATCTTGTCTTTCGCAATGATTATGTGTGATTAGAGGAAGGGTGTGTATGTATCTGTGTGTGTTTGTTTGTTTGTGTGTTGTCATGGTTCTGAAGGGAGGGGGCAAAGAACCTTGCATATTAGCTTTTATGGCCCAGAGCAGAGGCAGATACGCAGATGTATATGTATTGTGGTGTTTTTTTGTTGGTTTTTAAAATTTTTTTTTTTTTTTTTTTTTTTAAGTTTTGTGATGCAAACCGGCAAGTAAGTGCATTTCTCTAAACATTTAACGTAAACCTGTCACCTTGGATAGAAAGAAATAAAATGTGCTATGTCACTGCAGATGGTACACATAGCACCGCTACCCTTATACACACACAGTCGCACGCTCAGAACCCCACTGCCTCTGGGTATCTGGGTCAAGCCATCCCAGTTCCCACCCTGCTTAAGCATTGAATCTAACCACAATAACCAATGCGATTAAAATGGCTTGCGTGTTTAAGAAGAAAAAAAAACAAAAACACTTGCACTTTCGCCTATTTTAACTAACATCGCTTATGAGTTGTCTTCTCTCGGTCTCTTTATTTAATAGAGGATGCTTCTACGATGCTAGAGTGTTAGATCATTGCAGCAAGGCCCGCTTATCTGTGTTGAAGCCTGTTCTTGTAATGGGTCTTTATTGATCTAAACAACATCAGGCCTTGCATTGATGTTATTACGGTGGAGATAACTTCACTGCCCCTCCACTCTCAACAATGTGTTAGCGCATTATTGGGTCTAAATAACTCGGGCTCTCAGACGGTAATGCAGCCGATTAGTCAACCCCATGTTCTTTATGGCTGGAGGATCTTAATAAAGCATTTCCTCTCCACCGTCCGTGTGCACGTGTGCACTAACGAGACCGAAAGACATGGTCAGAGCAAACAGGTGTGCAAATTTCCACAACATTGCTAAAAATTACACACATATGTACGTATTATGTAAAAGAGGCCCCGCACAGGGGTTAGAGCTAAGGCGAAAACGATGCAGCAAACACATCAAAGCTCTTACGCAGTTTTGTTCTTTGCTTCCTTCATCTAAACAGGAAACTATTAAGCATATGCCTGTGTAGGAGCCAACTCTTAATGATGAAAGCTTTCTAAAGAGTTTAAAATTCTGAAAACCGTTGCAAGTTAAAACGGACCACTTATCTTATTTTATTTTTTATTTATTTGTTTATTTTTTTCCTTTTATTTCACCGGAACTGATAAATGTAAGCTTTTTTTTCACCTTTTAAATAAGTATTTGGACGTTTTAGTCTTTCAAGGCCACACAGAAACCAACATTTATGTGAAATAATGATCTCTTTCATTTCAAAACATATTTTCTAAGAGAAATTTAATTTGTGGCTATTAAAAGCCTTGTATTTTGTAATGAATTATTTTGTCATCAAGCCTCTGATGAGATTCATCTTTAATAAATGTAACAAGTATTTTATTCAAGGAAAAAGGGGAGATGGGCATTATGGCAATCTCACCAAGGTCTACAGGAAGAGAAAATTCTCATTAGGAGTTTATTATTACCCCTGCCGAGCTTTCATTCCTGTGTCCTCAATGAAATTACATTAAGTGTCAACAATGCTTGTGCTAAAAGTAAGCAGTCATATTTACCAAGGCTATTGCTTTAGTTTCCTTTAATTATTTTTTTTTTTTTAAGCAGTATGCTGACACGTTTAGTTGTATTAATAAGATAGGATTCAGCTCCGTATGTGAAAAGCGGTTTATTAAACTTTTAATCAACTGGCTATATTGTCTGTCACATGCTTTTATATTGAAGTGTTTCCCATGACTGGAGCTGTTAGATGTTTTCTGTGTGTTTTTTTGTCAGTGGGTGGGTGTTTTTGGGTGTGTGTGTGTGTGTGTGATTGATGTACATAAGCAGGTTCAATCAAACTGAGTTGTAACCAAATAACTTTTGATGCCATGAGGAAGGAAAATGTTAAAAGAATTTCATTAGGTATTTCAGAGATCGCATGGAAGCATCTCCATATTTGGCTGAATCGTTTCCTTTATTCGGCCTCTCTGGAGGGAAACGTATACATGCCAACTTTCTACTCCAGATTTTACTAATGTCTGCAATATTCGCTGATTCATTCATCCTCAATAACCATATTATCCCAGTCAGGATTGTGGTGAATCCAGAGCCAATCACGAGTTAGGAACCCAGCCTGGATGGGACTGGAGTCTGCAGCCTCTTTTATGAAACATGGAGTTATCTGTACATCTTGAGACTAGACTTCTAGCTTCTGTTCCTCATTTTGCCGCAGTTTACTGTACCAAACCCAAATGTTGATGGTTTAATGAAATGATCCTATTTTGGCCCAAGACAGAAGTGAAATTGCTGAATATGAGGTAATCGTTTATTTCTAAGTCACCACTTCCTTAAATATGCACTATTACTCATAATGCTGCCGCACTCCAACAGAACAGGCCGCACTCTGCCGTAAATGTAATGGTACACTGAATTTATGTAAATATTCAGTTAGACAATAAAGAGAAGCAGAGCTTGTTGTGATCAGGCAGTAAGTCATTATTGTGCTCGCTGAGTCTAGTTGGGCTCCTTAAGAAACTTCATCAACATAACTGTGGAGAATACTGAATGACACACCCATGCTCTACTTCTTACTTTGCTCAATGGCAGATTCTTAGCTGTTACAAAAAGGGAAAAAAAAAAAGCTAGTTCAGTTTTCACTTTCAGTATACTTGTGCATTAGTAATAAGTGTCATGATGGTTGGTTGTAATTCTCCTTTTTAGGTATTAAGTTTTGTATAAGTTTTGTCCATACTTTTATACCGATAAGGAACAAAGGTTACGTGAGAAGAACGCTTATTTCATAGACTCCACAGAGAATGTGATGCGTCATAGTGAAAGACTGAAAGGCAGAAAAACACAGGCAACATAATTTTCTATTTTGGTATCCATACTCGTCTGCACACAGCAACAAGCACTCAGCGCAGTAGCTGAAAATCACTCACTCTGTCTATATTTCAGCCACTTGTTACATGTGTATTCTCGAGTGCAGGCATAGTAATTCATATAATACTTTGTTATAAAGACAGATATTTTGTTGAATGTGATGATGATTGCAAACTCTGTAGAACACTAAAAGGCGAGTCTGTTAGCCTAAAGCCTACACCAAAACTACACGACATTTTTTTTTTAAAGGTTGATGTCATAACATGCACCATTTTATCTGCAAAAGTCCAGTTGAATTGAAACAGGCAGGAGGCAGGAGCTTGTGTTAGGATTGCCTATTGTGCTATTAAAGAAGTAGCACATATTTGGTTACAACAGTTTTGGATCCCGCTCTAGCTATGACATGACCCTTTCTCTTGGTGCATTTTTATTCTGATTTTAAAACCGCATTAAATGTCAAAAGTATCTGGTCACCTGATCAGCAGGTCCATATATGGTTCTTCCCCAAACTGTTGCCATAACAATTCTATAGAATGTCTTTTGTATGATGTAGCATTAAGATTTCCTCTTTTTTTTCTGGAACTGACGCACACGATTATGTTTCAGCATGACAGTACTCCTGTGCACAAGAAATATCCATGAAACCATAGTATGCAAAGCAGAAGAACTTGAGTGTCCTGCACAATGCCCTGAACTCAACCCCACTGATCACCTTTGAGATGAACTGGAATGCCCCGGGCTTCTCACCTTACATCAGTGCCTGATCTCACTAATGCTCTTGTGGCTGAATGAGCACAAATCCCTACAGCCACGGTCCAAAAGCCAGTTCCCAGTAGAGCGGATACTGTTATAATGGGGTGACGAGCTCCATGTTGATGCCCATGGTTTTAGAATGAACGTATAGGAGTGTGATGGTCAGGTGACCACATACTTTTGGCCATACAGCAAACTTAGATTGCATTTCTTTTCTACTTTTTATGCCACTAAGTGGTGGATGCATTATGTTTCCAGGGTTTCAGTGTCTTGAGGGCACAGCATTTTAGGAACGATTGTTTGATTGCTTGTAGGATTTATTGAATTATCACTGTAACCAGCAACTGATTTGGATTTTAGAATTGATCCATACAGAGTCAAGATCTCGGCAAGATCAGATGTCTGAAGTAGTTTTCCTTCGATAGATTTCCCATCGTATGAAGTTTGTTTCTTCTTGGGGGTGGATGCATGCAAAGTTAAGTTTGGTTTTTGAACCTCTGCGCTATTTTTTTCAATTGAGCAGAGCTAAAATGATACCGTGTTACAGGTCAATTAGAGGTGTACATTGGACACAAGTAGAGGGAGTGGATGTTTTTTTTTTTTTTCATGAGCAGGAACAGATGGTCAGATATGAAACTAGCTGGCCACATTCATTAACATGGGAGTGTATTGAATGGAGCAGGTTGCAAACATGGTACTACATGATGCATTATTCTGGTGAGGGTCACTGTGATATAAACGACTTGCTAGTTCTTTTCCAAAATTATTTTAATTACAAGAAATAAGTACGTTCAGTAAGTACATTTTATAGGCAGATGAATACTACAATACATTAATATTGTGCTACGCATTTCTGATAACACCCACTATTACACATCTAAGAGAACCAGTCTGAGGTGATGAGCTAGAACGAATACTTTACTCTCTTTCTTTCCACATTTTATGTGTCATTTTAAACAGAGTATGTGGTCGATTGCATCTGGATACATTTGCTAAATCTGTTATAGTTGCCTCTTTGACCTTCTCACCTGTGTAGTATTTTAACCGCCGCCTCCTCCTCCTCTTCCTGAACCTTCTTCAAGGACAAAACAAGTGCATGAGAATGAGTGTACCGATCTCCACATGAAAGTCCCCAGAGCTCACCATGGGCACCAGATCCTTGTTTGGTGCCAGCTGTTCTGTCAGATCGACGCTTGAAACTTCTCCTAACGCAATTCTACAGGGTAAGACTCGGGAGAATAGCGGCAAAACAAGCACGCCAGGCAAAAGAGAGCGTTGAATTTTTCATCATGAAGTGCTCTGTAGCACTGTGTTTTTTTTTCCCCTTCCTCCCCTCCTAAGCGGGCAGTGCTCTCATTCATGAGCAGATGTTCAGCGCTGGTGCAAGCTGCAGTCAGCATGAACTCTGCTGGCCTCTCTACCATCGGCAGCAAGGACGTTGGCACCGACCCCCGACATCTTAGAATTTATGTCCAGTAAATGCTGCCTGTATTTTTTATTTTTTTTATTTTAGCCACTTTGGCCAGTCCAGAAGCTGGCCAGAGCTGGAAAAGGTGCGGGGGGTAACAGAATTCTGACAGACCATCAGTCTTCACATTGACACTGATGAAAGACTGGACTAGGGCATCTCCAAGGGAGGAAAAAAAAATTCCGGAAGACAATTTTGCGCAAGTTTGTCATTAATTTCATATGACACTTCACAGTGTGGAAGCGTCAAATCCTGGCAAGAAAATAAAGGCCTGCCTTCATATTAGAAAAAAAAAAAAAGAAACTGGCTAGTTTCGGTTGTAAGATATAAAAGTCGCAAATAAGATTTTGGAGATGTTAGCTTTGAAACATAGAGTCTCATGATGTACTTGCTTAACTGGACAACAGGAAGTGCTGGTAAGGACTGTGTTATGGCATGCTAAGACCCAGGTGCTGCCATGGTTAGCCAGGTGGCTGTGTTAGCACGACTGACCCCAACACACCCGAGAGACTTCAATGCCATCTAGTACAGATGTAGTTTTATGATCTCAGTTCATTTACACCCTGCCATTTCAGTATCCATGTGCTCTCGTGGTCTCTACTCATTTCATGCTTTGCCTTTGAACGCGGTCACAACATATGTTCACTTTGGAAAGAGTGTGAAACGACTTTTTTTTTTTCTTCCCATCTTTCGTCGAAGTGGCTCCGAGACTGTAATTGAAGGACGATGTCTTTTCTCTTTTTCTTTCTCTCCCCCCTTCATGCGTATGTTTCTTCAGCACGTTTCCCACTTCACACTATCTAATTGGCCATTTTCAGGTTGGGTTTATGAGAGCAAAACTAATTAGTGTTTCTAAATTCAGCGAGAGCAAGAGAGATGGGGGAGGAAGGAAGAGGGAAAAAAAAAACTTGCTTGAATTGATTGTTCTGGTTTCCTCTTCAGTGTCACACTCTCAACAATAATATAAAGAGTCTAATCGCCTTTGAACGGCTCGTATTTTCAAACCACCGCTGAATGGCATCGCCGCTCTCCTGGCATTTTATTTGGCACGGTCACAACCCATATAAAAAAAAAAAAAAAAAAGAAAGAAGAAGAGCTGCCCTCTTTCCAAATACTTTTTTTGGGTCTTTTGTATTACAGTGGAAGGTTTGGATGGAAATAACAATGCGGGGTATTTTTTAGGTGGAGTCGATTCTGCTGTTTGATTCGGAATGTCCTAGTGAAAGATGGCCAGGGAAGGGAAACCCCACAGTTTACAGTAGCGCTGTCTTTCCCTCGTTACCTTTATTCACAGAGCTCCAGCTGCAACGAGCCCTCAGGAAGACCACCTCAAACACACACACACAAACACACACACACACACACAGTGCACTGTTTGAATTGGCAGACGCCGTTCTCTCTTGAAGCTTTTGCTGCCTCGGCAAGAAAGACACCAACGGCGGCCATTCCTCCAGCCAGGATGTGCTTTTTTTTTTTTTTTTTTTTTTTTTTTTTTCTTTTCTTTTTTCTTTTTTTTTCCTCCACCTCTTTCACCTCTTGTTCAGGAAACACATTTCTGTCTTCCTCGCGTCTCATGTTTTCCCCCCCTAACGTTGAGGAGAGAGAGAGAAAGAGAGGAGAAAGAAGATTGAGTGACGGCACTTTGCCCATTGGGGATAGGGCTAATATGTAGTGTTTAGAACATGAGCCAGAGCCACTCCCCACCCTCCACCCATCTACTTGTCTGCTGGGGTTTCGTTATAGTGAATACAAAAAAAGTTTATAGGTCATTTTAACGACGTACCATAAAGCTTACACTATTTTTATTTTCCCATTTTGGCACCGCAGGGATTGGTGTTCAGAGGGCCCAGTAATTAAGAAGCCAGGAATCTAGGGTTAGGGACAAAGAGTGTTTAAATGCAATTAGAGCACTGGCACGAATCAATTTGAACTCAATTACAGTTTTCTTGAATGTGCTATTATTTGTTTAATCAAGGGAATTTTGGCCCTCTCCAAGATGCTAAATATGTACCACCAGATATTTTAAACAAGGAGCGACAGAGACGCTCAGAGGAACCGGGTTAATGTAGCATTAATGAACAACTGGTTCAAAGTGACCTCTCTCGCTCTAACTCTCCCTCGCCCTCCCTTCCAATCCTTCGCCAAGTGAAGTCGATTTGATTGTCTGAAGATGAAGCTATCAGAGTAGATGCTTAATTAGCACAAAGCATTTATTGAAATGTGTTACTGCAGGCAGAGCAGTGTTCAAAACTCTTCACTTTTCTCTCCTCTTGTCTTTCCCCAATTTCCCCCTCTTCTTTAGGGAGAAGAACCCAGTGTCACAGTCTTTTTGGATGCTGAATTCAGAGAAAAGTAAGTGTCTGATGCTTTAAAGTAGTACGCTCTGTGTAGTAACACACAATCAATACATGCTTGAAATATGCTACTAACTGTCCTTAAATAGTGTTGAAATCAGACTGATCATTTTCACACATCACCTCTGACATTCTGCTACCAGCTTCCATAGCTAAATACAATAATACAATAGCTAAATACAATAATACAATAGCTAAATACAATAATACAATAGCTAAATACAATAATACAATAGCTAAATACAATAATACAATAGCTAAATACAATAATACAATAGCTAAATACAATAATACAATAGCTAAATACAATAATACAATAGCTAAATACAATAATAACTCTCTCTTCTTCTTCTCATACATACATTTCCCTTTCAGAATTTATTTTTTGTTGTTGCCTCTCTGTAGCCCATGAGCTATGTTCTTGACCCCTGTCATACTGGCATGTGTCCTGTGTGGTGTGTAAACATGCAGTAAACAAACAGTGATGCTGAGAATACACCATATTACCAAACTACGCTTAAAGACTTTTGTGTACTGTAAACACTTTTACTGTATATGACCTTCAGTCAAACACACACACATACAAACGTACACAGGTTTGTCTTTTATGTCTTCTAAAATGCTGCTAATAATCAATGAAGGACGTCCTGATCCTAAAGTAGCTCTCAATTTGTGAAACATATGTGGTCTCCTCCCTTTATAAAGAATGGAAAGTAATTAGACAATTGGCTGCTCAGCTGTTCCACAGCCAGGTGTGTGGTGTTTGTAATTTGTTACGTTTCTCAATACTGGTGAGCTCAGAAAAAGCCACTGTGATGGATTACAAAAGAATTCTTTCCCTGGTGTAGAAATACCCTATTTCACAACGACTGCCCAGATCAAGATCTGTGTCAAAGTCAACAATGAAGAGAAGCCTTCACCAGAGTATATACAGAATGTTTACCACAAGATGCAAACCACTGGTAAGACCTAAAACAGGAAGATCAGAAGGTTTGAAAAACAAGAAACAAAAAAAAACTCGTTGTTTTTGTCTGGAACAGCATTATATTTACAGATGAAGTAAACTTGCATCTCAGAATAATGAGAAAAGTGAAGTATTGAGAAGGAAAGAATAGCAGCTCATCTCATGGCCATGATTGGTTTATGTTAGTGGACTTCTAATATCGGTGGAGATGAAATGAAATGTAGAAAGATGAATTCTGAAGTGTTAGGTCTATATTATCTGCTCAGATTCAGCCAATTTCAGTCCAGTGCAGATGGACTGTGACCAGAAGCATACTTGAAAAAAACTTTTTTTTAAGGAAAGGAAATGGACTGCTCTGCAATGGCCAAGTCAATCACCTGACCTGAATTCATTTGAATAATGCATTGGGTTTGCAACCAAGTATTAAAAATGATTTTTGAATTGTTGAGTGTTAGCGTTTTCTGTAACTTTTGGTACCTTAAAGGGAGGTGGGGTTTCACATATAAAAAAGGCTGTAGCTCCTACACTGTTCACCTGATTCGGATGAACACCCCCTAGTCATTCATGCAATTATCTATAATCAGCCAATCATGTAGCAGCAGTGCGACACATAAAATCATGCAGATAAAGGCCAGCAGTTTGTGGTGCCAGACATGCTGCTTTGAGTATTTCTGTCACTGCTGAGATTTATCTGGGATATTCATGCACGACATTCCCTAGAGTTTGCTCAGAATAGTGCAACAAAGCAAAAATATCCAGCGAGCAACAGTTCTGCGGACAGAACCGACACGGCAAACCCTCAATTTCTGCTGCGGCACACAGATGGTAGGGTCAGAATCAAGTTCCAGCAGCATGGGCTCATGGACCCAACCTGCCTTGTATCAACTGTCCAGGCTGGTGGAGGGTGTGGAATAGTGTGGGAGTGAACCTGCAGGAATTGCTTGATGTAATCATGAAATAAATGTGTATATAGGACATTTAAGTATAATTCTGTTTGTTTATTATGCATAAATGATCAAGAGTGACAAAGTGACACTGACTCTATCGCACAGTAAGATATATATCTCAGTGCTTTTGGCTGTGGCATGGGTGTCAGACTGGCAGATTTCAGAAACTGCTTATCTTCTGTTTTTTTCTCTTTTTTCTCAGTCTCTACTGTTAACACAGAATGGTGTGAAAAACAAAACAAAACAAAAAAAAAAAGAACTTTCAGAGATTGGAACAGGCAGAAACGCATTGATGATAAGATAAGTCAGAAGGGAATGGCCAGACTGGTTTGTGCTGACAGGATGGCTACAGTAACTCAAAGAACAGCTTCACTCTTCACTCTTTACAGCATAAAACCTCTAATCATGCTAAACCTTGAGGCAGATGGGCTGAAACAGCAGAAGACCACATTGGGTTCCACGTTTGTCAGCCAGGAATGGTCAGTCCACTGTAGGAACAGATAAGTATATTAAAGTAAATAAAACTTAATATTTGGTTGCATATCTCTATCTTGCAATAAACTGCCCAAACTGCATCAAGCCTTTGACTCGTGGACATTGACAAAATTGTTGGTTATTCTTTTGTGATGCTTTTCCAAGCTTTTACCACAGCCTCTTTCAGTTGTTGTTTGTTTTGGGGAGTCTCTCTGTTCAGTCTCCTCTTCAAGAGCTGAAATGCTGCCCAGTTTGGTTCAGGTCTGGTGATTGACATAAAACCATCCACTTTTTCCCCTCCTTTCGTTGTGTTGGCAGTATGTTTTGGGTCATTGCCCTGCTGCATGATGGAGTTCCTCCCACTTAGATCGAATGCATTTCTTTGTGAATCGGTAGACAGAATTTTGTTTCTCTGAACCTCTGAATACCTTCTGCTGCTACCATCATGAGTTACATCATCAAGATTAGTGAGTCTGTTCCAGAAGCAGCCATGCAAGCCCAAGCCATGACACTACCACCACCATTTCTTGCTCCACACTCTGGCCTTTCTGTTGATAAGTGATATGATCCTCACCCTTGCCCTGTGGAGGCTGTTGGTGATACCACTGAACTGTTTTTTTCAGTTTTCCTTTTGTCACTTTTCTTCAGCTCTCACAATATTTTTGTCATCAGCCGTTGTTGTTTTCCTCGGCCGACCTGTTCAGAATCTGTTGCTCAGTACATCAGTGGTTTCTTTCTTTTTCAGGACATTCCAAATTGTAGTATTGGCTATGCTCACTGTTTGCACAGTGCCTCTGATTGATTTCCCCTCTTTTCTCGGCTTCAAAATGGCTTGCTTTTCTGCTCTAGACAGCTCTCTGATCTTCATGTTGGCATATCCTTTTTAACAACAAATGCAGTCTTCACATGTGAAACTAAAGGCTAAAACCAAGAGTAGAACTATTTATTGTTTAAACAATCGATCTAACAGGACACACCTGGGTAACAAGAAACACCTGCCCGTCATATTCCAACATTTTTCTCTGCCTACAAATCGGCTGGTCTGATACAAAATTTACTATGTTCTGTGTTCTTTAAAAGTCTAATCTTTCTGTTCTTAAGTGTTTGTGTCTTGAAGTAAGTCCTCTGTATTTACATTCATTTACATTAGTCTCTTGATTTTAGCCTTTGACATTGATGCACCTACCTCCTTGAGCATGTTCTTGACTTGGCTAGTTGTTGTGAAGGGCTTTCTCTTCACTAAGGGAAGAATTCTGTGATTATCCACTGTAGCTGTCTTCAGTGGTTCTCCAGGCCTTTTGGTGTTGCTGAGCTCACCAGTGCATTCCCAGTATTGATTGTTTGGTTTCCACCTAATCCTTCAACTTGCATGGATACTTGGATTCCAAATCAACTCCAGTCCTTTATCTCCTTAATGCGACATGAAATAATTAAGAAATCAGGCCACACCTTAACATAAAACTGCTTATCAGTCAATTGTCTGATTACTGAGTAACAGTTAATGTAGTATTTATGTTAAACCGTTTGAATCAAAGTTTATCCTTGCTCTATATATATATATATATATATATATATATATATATATATGCTCTCTCTCTCTCTCTCTTTTTCTCTCTCTCACACTCTATGTATATATACATCTTCAAGAGTTTGTCATGTGTAAAGATGTACAGGAAACTGTTCATGTCTGTCATGTCAGTCTGTTACACCACAAATTGTTACTCTTTGAAACCTCCCAGCAGCCTATAACATAAACTATAAGGACACGGGGAGAAAAAAAAAAGGACAAAAAACCTGAATTACAAATGTACAATATTACTATTAGTGCAAAATGCGAGAAACAGAATGATGTGCATGTGTAAAAGTGTACAGTGTGAAATGTAAGAAGACATGCATGTGTGTGAAGTCCTGCAGTAGACTGGGTCAGTGTTATTTGTTGTTCACATGTATAGGTAGTCTGTAGTGTCTAATGATTTTTGTATTGTGTGAGTGTAGGGGTAGGATGGGGTAGTTGGCGTCTAGATAGATAGATAGATAGATAAAGAAAGAGAAAGTTAGTTCTGATCCACTAATATCTGACTTAGTAAACCTGAGTCTTTCAATACAGATTTGTCATATCTGTTATGTAATTATTCTAATAATTTCCATATTACAGTGCTTAAAGGCATGGACTCGCTACATTAATGTACCCCAGTAATGTGGTTTGAATAATGTCATAGTATGTGGAACATTACTCCATAGATCACTAAAAGATTTTAAGCCTGTCTTATTCGGTACAGCGACTTGAGCTAAAACTCTACTCATAGCCTTAACATGCCTACTACCAAGGATCGCCATGGCCGGCAATCAAGAATAATATTTGGTTTTATTGGCGAGGCATGCAGTTTGTTAAAATCAATTAAATTATATTCAGGCTCCTACGTGCATAAATGCATTTTTTTTTTTTAGTTTATTGGCCTCTTTAGGGCCATTCCCTTTCTTTTACGTCAAAACCGATGCAATCTGTTCTGAGTAAAATATACAGTATACAGTCAAAATGAAGGTGGTGATGTTTGAATTCGTGTGCAGTTCATACGAAAGAAGACACGTATCCTTCTTATCTCCTATTGAGTCACACCCGTCTACGAGCACTCTGCAACCTCATCGACACCGCACTCTAGTTCAGAAATAAGCAAGTCTTGACTCGTGACTCATTTAAGATTTGTTGTTGTAGGCATCACTGCAAAAATGGAAAGAAAAAGCGCTCAATGTATGATCTTCCTCTCGATACGTTTAGATAGATTAAGGTCTTAATGTCATTGTAAAGTAAGTAACGTTAACTGAAGCGTTCCTCTTAATTTCCTATGCAATTTTTATATGCCGTGTGTTTACTGAACTTATTTAACGCTTGTCTTGGGTCTGTATCTCACCATTATGTCAGATAGGGTGCCAGGATCTCAGGGGGCCCCGAAACCACCCATAAAAACCAATCTCTACAGACACAGGCTTAATTTTTATTGAAAGAAGAGACTCTTAGCAGTCAGGCACGCTTGCCAAGCTATGTACCTAACAAATTAATAGTAAATGGAAAACATGAATGTAAATGGTGTCATTTGATCATGCAAATAAGCTGCTTGGCTACTTTTTCCCCCGCCCCCGTAAGAAATCAGTCGTATTTACATAGTCAGTTGTGCTTATGAAACTTATGGAAATTGATCTCTTGTCATTTTTCCCACTACACAATTTCACATCGCTTCAGAGATACGATACTATTCACTGATGTGAAAGTCAATACGGTGAAGTTCAGCTCAAATCCTTGTTGTGGATGTGAATCTGATAAATGGGGCATGGCTTTGATTGAACTTCTGAACTATCAGATGGTTTGTTATACAGCAATACAATAATCCCGAACAGCATGAATAAATTGTAAATTTATTAATTGAGCCCTTATGAAAAATATAACAGGTTGGGTTACTCTGCATTTTAAAACAGGTTTACGAAACGTGTGAATCCTTTTACCTGCTCTGGCTTTCTGCCTATTAAAATGATAAGGTCCTGTGTTTTTTCTTTCCTTTTTTTTTTTCCATTTTCTTTTAAAGGCATATCCACCTTCCTTAATTAGAAGAGGTTTTCATGGTCTGTGTGAGTCCAGACTAATGTGCTATCTTTAATGTCTTGCTTATAGCTTACCACTTACTTTAAAAGCTCTCGCAGAACTCATAATTGCTCATCATAGCTTGGAGTTGCAACAGTGAGAAGAATGAGAAGGCTTTATTCACGGCTCTGTATAAGGACATGAAAAACGTCTTGAAATAGGTTGATGGAATTAAATTATATTTCTTATTTAGTCATTATGGAAGCCAGAAAGGATCCCAGAGCAAGCCATTGTGTCTCAAATCATTCCATTAGCAAGGCATTGCAAGTTAGCAAGCTTTCAGTGTGTATATTAAGAAAACTTTAAACATATATAAGTGCATATATTCACCCACAGTGTAGTGCATTAGTGTAAAAGTTGTATGACCTCATACCCAAGTCTACACACACACACACACACACACATGTTGTCTAGGCCTTTATCTTTACTACAGTGTCAGTATTACTCATTGCCTCACCCTTTATTCATTTCTCTCACCCTGGATGTTCATGTCCAAACACTTTCATCCTGCCCTTGTTTCTGCCAGGGCACAGTCTTTGTAAAAGTGCAGGCAGAAGAGACGGATGCCACTTTATATACAGGCACACATGCTGTGTCATGGCATTGTGTACTACCTGCCTTTTCCTCTCTCCTTTTGTTTGTTGCCTTGCCATGCATTGTGTCCCATTACTTTATGGCTTGTCCTTCTCCTTTTGTCATCCTCAACTGCTTTCTTTCACCTTGTTTCTGTCGCACTTTCCATGTGGCCACGCTGCTGCACAGATCTGCCTAAAAGCACATGGGGCAGACAGTGTTACACAAATGTCTGAGGAAATTCAATTAAACCAACTGTCCCTGTGGTCTGTTATTTACTACATAAAAGTTTATAATGATTGATCATGAGCACGGGAAAATCTGTACGAATGTTTGAATATGAATAGATTTTTATTTTATTGAAGCCCAGTGTGACAACACAAACAACAAAACGGAGCAGCAATCTTCATCTAAAGCATTGTGATTTGATTAGTCACAGTGCCTTTGGGAGCAGAAGCGTACATTCGACAGAGACTGCCCAGATGACAGACACTTATTTTAGAGTCAGACACTGGAGTGCTGGAGCCCTCTATTCTTGGCCAAAGCTGTAACAAGACACATCAAACAATGGCTCTGAATATGTGCAGTGATGAAACACTGATGAAACTGATGAGTACAGTGCCGTGTATAATGGGCAAAATGCTAGCCAAAGACTCGCATCTGTTAGGTTAATGTTAAAATGCTTAAACATGACAGTCCACATAGAGCTGTTGAGTTGGACGAGGCAGTTTCTGTTGAGTTGGACGAGGCAGTTTCTGTTGAGTAATATAAATGGTGAAGTTCTCTCTAAAAAGCAGTTGACCTCTCTATGATCTTAGATGACCAACATGAATACTGGACATTACAGCATGGGTTTTTTTTTTTTTTTTTTTGGGAAAGCCATAGCCATTTTGATTCACATATGTGGGGTCAGTATTCCAGTACACAACATGTAGCTTGAGTATTTTTTTTGTTTTTGTTTTTTTAAACCAAAAAGTCAGAATCTGCCATCTAAAGGTCAGACACGCTTTTTCTCTGTCCATTTCTATACAGAACCATTTCTGTCTTCTCTCTTTTCCTATCTCCCAAGGGTAATTTGTTCAGTACATCATGCCCTGTTTAATCTCACCATCTCTTACAGTTCTGTAAGCAAATTGTGGGTTGTCCTACTGAATAATAAAAAAAATGGTTTGTATATTCTTTACTGGATGCTCAAGGAAGGAGAACAGGAAAAAAAAAAAAACAATAAAACTCTTGGCAGAAGTTTGTGCCATTTTTAAGTCATTTTCCAGGAACTCCAAGATTTGTTTGCATTTCCATTCTGGATGAAGGGGGAACATGTTATTTTATACTAATCAGCACAAAAACGTCAGTTTATTCAAATGTTATATGTATATGCAGTTAGTGCTGGTGAAATGCTATGTGTGGGTGGACCAAGCAGCACCTACTCATACTGGCATAGGCCATGAACAGACCAGCAGTTTCAGCAAGTATTAGACCATCCTGGCATATATAGTGTGTTGTGTATTTTGTGTGTGTGTGTGTGTGAGCTTTAGGACCTAATGCTAACCACTACCGGGCAATGGGCAGCTGGCACATGTATGGAAATTGCTAGCAAATATCTTGATTTAAAATGGGCTATTTAAATATTCAAATCTGGACTAAAAACAATTTGATAGAGTTGCTTTGCATGCAGTGTTATTTGTTGGTGTAGATAGCCTGGAAGAGACAGCAGAACTGAGAACGGATAGCTTTCTGCAAAGCCATAGCAGTAGACCGAGCTAAAACTTTGCTGAGTCCAATCTTGGTGAAAGCTTCTTACCTGCTCCTTTGACTTCACTGACCGATTAAACTGGAATGATTTAACTGTAGCTCATGTGTATAGGTGTGTTTTTTACTTCGACAGCTTTTTTAACTAGAAAAGCATGGTATAGTTTCACAGGTGTAAATGTTTTCTGGAAGGTTTTTTCCTTTCACGTTTGGATTATGCCCTCATGCTATGCCCTCAGTTCCATAACGTTTGGTTATGACCCTTTATACTTCATCATTTCTGCCTGCTTTTTAAAAACAATGGGCTGTATTGTAGACATGCTGGGCAGATATTTATTTAAAGTCTCCTCTCTCACGCAGCAACGCATGTTGCACCCAAAAAAAACAAGCCGTTCTCGATGGGTGTGTTTGACAGGGAAGGGAGGCAGCATAAAAAAGGAGTAGAAAAAAAAAAGACGACATGGAGGGGAAAGAAGGGGAATAAATAGAGAGGCAGAGAGCTGATTTACTTGGGGAAAGAGTACGATGGTGGGAAAAAGATGAGAGGTACAGCAGTGCGTGTAGCAGAACAAAACTTGAATATGGAGAGATTGCTCAAGCAATCAGTGATGTGTAGTGAGCTTCAAGAAACGTTGTAATTAAGGGGAATCAGTGATTTTTTTTTTTTTTATTATTTTATTTTAATTCTGTTCTATATGCTGCACAATGAATCATTTGAAGGCAGGAACTGGTGCAGGACACTTAGCTTGTGTCATTGTCCACCCACCTGATTAATTGGTTATCTATCTCAACTTTACATCTGAATGAAATATCTATATTCATTTTTTTTTCTCCTCCCAGCACGGGCTGCACACAAAAATTGGTTTTATTTCTAATCATGCGATAAAAAAGACATTGTCGAACAGGGATTCAAAATGAGTTACGCAGCAAAGCTTTTGTGCCAGACACCGCCGGATGCTTTATATGTTCATTTGAGAGGAACGCTGCTTTCTACATTTTGTATTTAGAATTCCAGTTTGAGATTTTGATTGATATGTTTAATTAAATTAACAGGAAAACTTTTTTTCACTAGGATAGATGTACTGTAATGGTTGTATAGATAGATTTTAAAATAAAAATGACCTTGAGGTAGCCGCTGCAGGGGTGGGTGTGGTACAGTTGGTGTCGAGATGGCATTCAGGTCTACATTTCTGCTAAAAGAACATTAATTGTGAAAGAATGTGGGTTTGATGCATTTCTGCCGCATTAATACTGTAGGAAACTTTGAAAATCTGATGCACAGATTAGCTATTTTTAGTGGAAGGGGGGGAAAAAAAAGGCTGACTTTTTTTTTTAGGTTTCTAGATATAATTTTCCTTTAGAGATTAGAATTGTGCCACATATCAATGCTTCTTTGTCTTTTTGGTTTGTTGTTAATCAAACGATCTAGTAATGAGGACATGCCTGCGAATGAAACCATGTTTCATCCGAGTATTTGACGAAACGTATCCGTCGCTCTACGCGGAGGTGTGCGACTCCCCTCATTAGCCGATCATTCGTTTTTATTGAATAATTGATTTGTGTGCCTTGAATAATTGAATGGTGTTAATTTCTGATCAAATTAATATTAGCACTCTCTGAAATATTGATGGGGTGGCAGAGCAGTTTATACCGCCGGAACTGTTAACAGCCTGATAAATAGACATGTGGACAAGTCTGGAGCCATCCGTCTTTCATCCCTATTTTCGGAATGACTTCAGTAAAGAGATGAAGGACGATCTTCTTGGATTTAGAGCCCGTCCGTGGGAAGTTTAAGGGTTTCCTTTCCAACTCCAACTCGAGGTGGAACACAGCAGAAATCAATGTGTTACAGATGCTGGAAAGTTTGAGAAGCCTTCAACGTGGTGATTTTTTTTTTTTACGTTGTAACAAAATTCCCTTTTCAGTCGCTTGTGGCACCATTTTTATCAGCAGTTACTCATAATCACAGTATAATCCACATGCTCCCACGACCACTTAACAGTCTGTGACATCTTGCTGGAGGGATTGTTCACACAATTCTTTAAAACTCAACCAACACTGTGAGGTCTCGTGAACTTGCTTTTTGGATTAGTCTCCAGCTCGAATTTTACAATTGCTGTACACTCGTCTCCTCAGGCTGTTTCTTATTTATTTTTATTTATTTATTTATTAAGTGAAAGAGGTGTCTCAAGAGTCTTGCATAGATGCCATTCCTGCTCATGGTTCTTCTCGGTTCTGCTTGCTGATCTTTGTAGCACATTCTTCAGAGACAGCTAACAAGGTTTGTAAATCTACAGATTATTTTTGTACCTTTTTATGATTTTCCTCGAGTCCCTGCGGAAATCTCAGGCAGATGTCCACTTCTTGTCAGAGGTCCAAATGTGAAGATTTCTGAAATGGTTTCTTTACCGTGTCCAGATTAATGACCACTTGCTGCTTTTCTTTAGTTTGAGACATGCCACGAGAAAGAGTAAATTGTCTCACTTCTGCTTGTGATATCAGCTCAGATCTTCTGTTTCATTTATAACCTTTCTCAGTCATTCATTCACCTCCTTTTGTGTTGCCATGAAATGAAGGGTGCACTTATTTTTGCACCTGCAGCATGGATATAGGAAGAGACGCATTCTAACTAAATATATACTTTACAATATATAACAGAAAATGGCCAGCTGTCCACAAAACTGAGCTTTGTGCTCCTTTTAAACCTTTTGCAAATCAAGTACAGAATTTGAGCAAATCTAATCTTTATATTTTAAACATCTACTTGTTAGAAAATTATCAATATGGGTGGTCTCTCAGAGAAGCATATTGTGGCACAGTGTCTCATGCCATCGATATTACATTGTCATCATTTCCAGCTCTAATGCGGAATTGCTGTAAATTCCGACTAGTGTTTGTCACATCTGTACACATCTGTGTTCTGCCAGCTCCCATCCCCAGCAAACTGACTGCACTTTCTGCAAACTTAAATATCCCAAATCAGCCCTAAGCACTACATTGCCTAAGCTGGTATCGCCTTTTAACGCCAGTTTAAGGCCATCATAAAGTGGTGCGTTTCAGCAGTCAATGGCCAGGGACTGACAAACGATTTGAAAAACGTGATATTTAATTTATTTTCAGTTGAGCAGAGAAATGAGCAGGGGTTTCCGCTGGTGATACTTCAGGGGCTTTGTTTCTGTGCTGCGGCTCATTAGCCAAGCAAGGCTGTGGAAACACACACACACACACACACACACACACAAGTAAGTCAGAGCCCCTTAAAGGAGTGTTAAGCGTGGCGTTTAAAGCACTTGCCTGGCTCTTTGAGGAAGGGCTAGCCGAGAAACTGGCCTGATTAAAATGACAATAGTCTAATTAACTCGACCCCGGTTTCAACGTTTGCCCCATGATCTTCCCTTATCATAGCTGCAGCTTTGTCTTCCCACTTCCAGAAGTGAGACATTTTGTCCTCTCTCTCTCTCTCTCTCTCTCTCTCTCTCTCTCTCTCTCTCTCTCTCTCTTTCTTTCTTTCTTTCTAGTGCTCCAAACCACTTTCCCCCCATGCAAGATAGTGCTAATGGCAGTTATTTTTATAAGCTAATTAAATCAAGGGCTTTCTTATTGCTATGCACCAACCCCTTGAGGGAGTTTGTCATCTGAGGAGGTGACGTTAGCGTTAAACGTGCCTTTACACAGTTGTTAGCTGTTTGAACAATTGTACGTAGAAAACCTTCCAGCTACATCCAAATCTCATAGTGTCAAAACATAATCCCCACTCTATTATTGCGAATGACCGTTTAATGTGATTAAAAGACACGAACTTTTGAGCATCATCTATATTTGCAGTCAAACACGACTTGGATGCATGCCAAAGTCTTGTCATTTTGAGCCGACCTAGAGAACAATTAAAGCTAATGCTAGTCAAGTCGAAGCTAAAGTGTTTTGTGGAGGCTGGAAAGAAAGGCAAGCGTGTGGATATGAAGAGTGGATAACAGAGACTTTTTAAAGCTCTACAGCAGACCTGATTCAAAGGTGTACCTTCCATGAGAGAGAGAGAAAGAGAGAGAGAGAGAGAGAGAGAGTTGCTTAGATAAGTGAGGAGGAAAGCCCTTTCAGTTCCACTAGCCTAGTGTTAGTGATTAATGTCCTTTGGGAGATAATTACGCTTTAGTCTTGAGTTAATGAAATGAAAACTTTTTGGTCTTCTCTCATCTGAAGAGGAAGGGCAGATTTTGTGTGCTACTATCTGAAGCCATCTCTCTGTCCTGACAGGAGCGCATTCAGAATGTGATCACACACACAAACACACACACACACACACACACACAGAATGTGTGTTCATCCAGAGTATGCCGAGGCTCCAGATAATTTAGCCCTTGTGACATAAAAAATGCTAAGAAAATAAACAATCTGCAGCCTCCCCCCACACACAAAAAGAAAGCCACAGGGGAAAAAAAAACACAGGCACTTTTTGTACTTTTAGTGCAAGTGTTTTAGTGCTTTTAAGAAAATCGACATGCATGTCCTAACTTCTATCTATCTATCTATCTATGTATATATATATATATATATATATATATATATATTTGTGTGTGTGTGTGTGTGTGTGTGTATATATAGAGAGAGAGAATTCTCAAGTTTTTTCTACTGCACTGTCTGTTTTCTAAGTCTTTTAATTCTGCCAAACAGGAGCAGCTGCATTCTCTACCTTGTGTGTGCATGATAATAGAAAAAAGATTGTTGTTCTTTTGCTCAATGGAAAGCAAACAGGTCAGCTATTCATGTTTCTGACAATCATCATCATCATCATCACACAGCTAAGTTATGATTAAACCGAGTCTAAAATATCCAGAGTAGGATGATCACAGAGCATTTCAGTATTTAGCTGTTGGGAAGCGGCAGTGAGAGAGACGGAGGAGCGTGGATGCGGTTAATCGTCCCATACAGGAGTACACATCTGGTGTATAGAGCCCTACGACCATTCAGACTTTAACCCGCCCCCCAGTCATACTCCTTCACTCTCACATTTCATCATCTGTTCTCCAGCTCTCTCTCGCTCTCTCTCTCTCACTCACTCTCACACTCTGTCTGCCTCTCACTCACTTATTCACTCGTTCACTCACTTCTTTGGCCTTTCCGAGACCATCTGTTGTTATTTTCTTCTGATAATTGGCCTGAACAATGGAATGTCTGTGTCCCCCCTTGCCTTTGAAACGTGACGCCCTGTTTATTTTAAGGAGACCCTCCTCTTTCTGTCTCTCTCTCTGTC